>NW_025815130.1:0-1193 GCF_002878395.1 Capsicum annuum | reverse complement strand
TCAACACATGAAGGCTTGCTTTGTAATGCCTTCGGTTCATCTTATTTATAGTCTGAATGAATCTTTACAAGAATCTGCACATTTTTAAAATTAATCTACTTTACAAAAAAGTCTTCTAATAAGACAAAAATCATTAATGCCTAGACTAGTAATAGTCAAAAAGCCTAAAAAGTCTAAAAAAGGCTAAAAAGGCTAAAAGTCTAAAAATCTAGCCTATACAAAAACTTTACGTAAAATAAATTTAATATCTTGTCTTTTATTATTACTCCGTTGATATCTTCTCGTTGTCGTATCTGCTGCTTTTCCATATCTCCATTATTGCTTCTTATCTTGTATCTTCCAGCTAGCATGCTTATCCTTTTGATTCTTTTATTCTAGGTGGACTTCTGGGATAATATTATCTTCTCTATTACATCTCGAACATTGATGGTCTGAATATTTGTGTCCAATTATCTTGCAATATCTTGTCAATAATCCGTTTGAAATAAATCCTCTCTTAATTGCTCTTGCAGTAGATTGTTTTTCTGGGTTAAGTAATGTCATTATCCATTACCTGACATCTTCCATATCTGCTTGTCGTAGTTCTTTTGAATTTGAATAAATCATCTGATGGTCTCTTGAATAATAGCTCTATATTGGATTTCCATTGGTATAATTATTTGCTAATTCTTGGATAATTGTAGCTAGCCCAGTGAGTCGTTTATTTGCGTAGAAATCAGGTATCTCAATTCTGGGTATCTCTGGCTATTGCATAATATCTTCTGATATAATCATATCTCTGGTTAATCCTATTTTTACAACTTGTATAACTAGTTTTATTTCGTCGTATAATATCTCTGCTGGTACAGTATAACGCTTTATATAAAATAGATTTCCTTTGGTTATTCTTTTATAGGTGGTGAATATTTTATGTAATTCTTCCATAGTTGTTAGTTCTTCTCCATCTTGGGTGTCTATGGTATTTAATAATCCATAGTCAAAACAATTTTTTATTAAGCTTGGGTTGGTTTTGGGTAGTGCAATTAGCTTGTTGTAACCTTGGAATTTTTGGGTTATATAATTTGTGTTTGGTTCTTTGATATTTGTAGCTCTGGGGTTAAGGTTTAGGAAAGTTTGTACTCTGTAGATATTTTCTATGTATTTTTGGGTTGTATAGTTGTAAACTTTTTTATCTTGGTTCAGACTATCTCGGT
>NW_025815129.1:0-2081 GCF_002878395.1 Capsicum annuum | reverse complement strand
TAGAAAAAAGTACATGTGATAGTTTATATAATTTAAAAAAACTCACTATGAGAAGAACAACACAAGATAATAAATAACATTGAAAATCTAGAATTAGATATACAATACAGTACAGTTAGGATAAATTATTATACAGAAATTTGTAACTCCGTAATTACTACAGGATAAAATAATAAACCAAACAAATTAATGAATATATCTTACGAAAAAAGTAAATCAATAAAAGATATTGAAACAAAATTTAAAAAATATCCACGCACAAAGACAAATAGATTCACTAGATATCTAATAAATCTATTACATCTATTAAATCTATTACATCTATTACATATCCATCTGCACCCCCCTACAAATCATCTCAAGTTCCTTTCAAACAAGAGAATGCATTGAAATCTGAATAAAAGAAAGAAATTGAAACTTTCTTTGATATTTAACTTCTAAAATAGTACAAAATGTTACATAATTAATTAGGTTACAAATAATTTCATGTAGATCTCAATTATATATAATTTTTTTTTTTATTTAAGCCATCAAACATTATATTTTGGTTTTGGGGGGGTTAGGCTTGGACCCTTACAATGTCGATATTACTGCAAACAATTTCATACAAGGGAGAGATTAAGCTTACCTCCTTACTAACAAGAAGATGGTGTAATCTTTCGTTCAGGAAGCAATAAACCTATACATGTATTCTATTCCTCTCAAACATTTAGAGTCACTAACTTACAAGGAAATTAGCCTTGTCATATCTTATTCTAATACTAGGTAATTGGATTTTATCAAGTTAAAAAGAACCCTTCAATTATTTTGGAAGTTGTTAAAAAGGGTAGTGGTCCAATTTGAATTCATGCCACAAGTTTTGCAATGAAGTCTGCTACCTGGTTAGCCTCCATGTAATAATGTTGGATTGGGACATCTTTGTACTTGATACTGTGAAGAATATAATAGATGATCTTGTTGGTCATGACATTGCCCGTTTTCTGTTTCCTGACCACATTCGTAATAATCATCGAGTCTAGATCCACGTCTACTTTGTTGATGTTGTATCTTTTGCACCAATCAATTCCGTACTTAACAGCCTTGGCTTCAGTGTGATTGTTGATGTGGCACTTGACAGGAATATAGAATGCCATAACTAGCTTTCAAGACACATTCGACCCAACCCCTCCACTTCCTGCAATTGTTGACAAATGACAATAGGCACGAGTCTTTCAAATATTTGACGTAGCTTGCTAGTACCCAAAGCAGCCGAGATATTCCAGAGAATATGATTCTCCATTTTCCTTGTGTAGAACATTTCTGAGCTCCATATTCATTGATTTTCCATATCTCCCAATTAATGCAAATATAGGAAGAATCTGAAGGTTGAATTTATGCACATTGTTAAAGTCTCTCATGTTCCTCATGGTTCTCATGATTCTTATAGGTGGAAAGAGGTGTAATTCTGAACTGGCAAAAAATTTCCATACCTGTCCAGCAGCACCCTCAACAAAAAGAAGTTTAAGTCTCATTGGTAGAATAACAGAAACAATTAGGGATTCTATTGTTATTACCATAAATGATAATGATATCCTAAACGACAATCTTCCAAAAATTAATCTCCAATAAAGAAAGAAATTTTAAATGGAATAAATTGATGCCATACCTGACTTGGCCCAAGTTCTTTTCCTTAAATAGTTTGATCAAGTTACCTAATAAATCTATTTCATACGTGAGATTACGTCAGATATCCGCAGCCCCCCCAAATGGTATCAGAGCCCAGTAATTCAAAAAATACGGAAGTGAAACATATGTTAGAGTTATTAGAATTTACCTATAAATTATTAAATTAATTATGAGAAGACCATTTAAAAATAGAGAAGCTTTTAGAAAAATTAAAGAATCTTTAATTAGTAATTATTCAGAATATATAAGTCTAAATAAAACAAAAGAAAATCCACAAAGATTAGCCTACCTAATTACCTTAATATCTAGTATTGAAACGAAATTAATAATCCATTTAAAATCTAGAAGAATGAGACACATACCACCTAATTATGATAAAATTAGATTTAGATACCTACCAAGATATTATAAATAAG
>NW_025815128.1:0-1562 GCF_002878395.1 Capsicum annuum | reverse complement strand
TCTTAATTATTTCTATCTTATTTATTGAAAATATAGTTATTTCTATTTTATTTATCGAAAATACAACTAGTTCTATTGTATCTTCAGTATTTTTTATATTTTCTAACTTTTGTGTAATTTTTTCACTTCCTTTTATCCAATTAGTTTTCTTTCTTATTTTATTATTAACTCTTTTTGCTCTTACTTTTTGTTTACATGGTGTTGTAAACCACCAATCTGTTTTAATTATTATATGTGGGTATAATTTATCTAAAAACGACATTCCTAAAAGTATATCTTTTGATGTTAGTTCATAATTATAAATTTTTTCTATTGTTAATATCTTATCCCATACTTGTATTTTTATATTCCTAACTTTATAAGTAATTAAACTTCCTTCATTATTAAATCCTTTAACTACTATTGGTATTTTTAATTTATCCTATTTGCTTTCTGGTAAGCAATTATATCTACATAAATTAGCTTCTGCTCCTGTATCTATCATAGGCGTGTAATATCTACTGTAATATCCTTTTACTACTATTTTCATTAATACATATATTTTCATTTTATGTTAAGGCTCTTCTTAAGAATAATTTCTCTCTGTTATATGTTAGGGTTAATTGTGTATGTTCTATATTATATGGTTTTACTTGTTCTAGCTATTTTATTCCTAATATTATATCTGTTTTTTGCATTTCTTCCTTTACTTCAAATTCTATTTTTATTTTTCTAATTCCTATTATTATTATTTTTTCAGCTATATTTTTACTATTTATTAAACTTCTTGGTAGATCTGGTCATATATCATTATCAGTTTTTATTTCTTCATTTTTTACTAGATATTTTGCTATATAATTTTCTTATTATCCTGCATTTAAGAGTATTAAATATTCTTTTTCATTTACCTTTCTTGTTATGTAATATTGGTTTAAATTATTTGTTGAATTTATTTAATAACTTGTTCTTTTTTATGAGCTTGATGATTTTGGTTTTTCATCAGTTATTCTTTTCGTTGTACTTATTCTATCATTTCCTACTAATGGTATGAGAGACCAGTTATTTAAAAAATACAGCAGTAGTATATATGTTTGAATTTATGTTTGAATTTAGATTGGAATTAATTAATTATGAGAAGACCATTTAAAAACAGAGAAGCTTTTAGAAAAATTAAAGAATCCTTAATTAGTAATTATTCAGAATATATAGATCTAAATAAAACAAAAGAAAACCCACAAAGATTAGCCTACCTAATTACTTTAATATCTAGTATTGAAACAAAATTAATAATCCATTGAAAATCTAGAAGAATGAGATACATACCACCTAATTATGATGAAATTAGATTTAGATATCCATCAAGATATTATAAATATGGTTTAAATGAATAAAGTACAAAAATACAAAGAATTAAAACAAATTATTTCTAAAAAACGTAAAGAATTAAAAATAAGAATAAAAAGACTACATTATAATATATTTATCGGAGTTAGTGAAAACTCAATAAATACACAAAAAGATGAAATATCAAAATTAGAATCACAAATAGATAGTTTAGAATATATATACCAACATGAACTATT
>NW_025815127.1:0-1082 GCF_002878395.1 Capsicum annuum | reverse complement strand
GAGTAAAAATGCAACAACATATAGTACAAAAAATAATAAATTCAAAAGAAGAATTAGATACAAAAAATAAATTACAATCATTTTTAGGATTAGTAAACCAAGTAAGAGAATATATACCAAAACTAGCAGAAAACCTAAAGCTTTTACAGAAAAAAATTAAAAAGGATGTAGAATATAATTACAACGAAGAAGATAAAAAACAAGTTCAAAAAATAAAAATACTTTGTAAAAAGTTACCAAAATTACAATTCCCAGATGAAAATTTTTTTTTACATATATAGTAGAAGCAGATGCAAGTGAATATAGTTATGGAGGAGTACTTAAATGTAGATACGAAAATAAAAAATTAGAACATCATTGCAGATACTACTCAGGTACGTTTAATGAAACGGAAATAAAATGGAAAATAAATAGAAAAGAATTGTGTTCATTATATAAATGTTTATTAGCATTTGATTCATATATTGTATATAACAAATTTATAGTGAGAACAGATAATACCCAGGTTCGGTGGTGGCTAACAAAGAAATTACAAAATTCAGTTACAACAAAAGAGATTCAAAGACTAGTATTGAATATATTAAATTTTAAATTTACAATAGAAGTAATTAGTACTAACAAAAATGTTATTGCAGATTACATATCAAGACTAAGCTACACAGACTGATATAATAGAAGATGATGCTTTAGAAAAGATACTCAAAACCCTAACTACGCTTTCAATGAAAGTGGACAGAGTGGTTATCCAATGTTGTTCCCGTACCAATGTGGTTATCCAATGTTGTTCCCGTACCAAAGAAAGATGGCAAAATTTGAGTGAGTGTTGATTACCGAGATTTGAACAGAGCAAGTCCGAAAGATGATTTTCCACTGCCCAATATCCATATTTTGTTAGACAACTGTGCTAAACACGAGGTTGCCTCTTTTGTGGATTGCTATGCCGGATATCACCAGATCACTATGGATGATGAAGACACGGAGAAGACATCTTTTATCACACCATGGGGAACTTATTGTTATCGAGTGATGCCGTTCGGTTTGAAGAATGCTGGAGCAACATACATGATAGCCATGACCACTAT
>NW_025815126.1:0-1203 GCF_002878395.1 Capsicum annuum | reverse complement strand
ATTCATAATCATAAATAAATATACCTGTTCGGGTAGGTTTGATATTTCTGAGGTTTGTTCCTCCATAGCTTTTTTCATTGAAATATATCTGTTTTTTAATTAACTAAGCAAAATATTTGTTGCGTATAGGAGAGAGTATTTCTGTTTCAACACATGAAGGCTTGCTTTGCAATGACTTCGATTCCTCTTATTTATAGAATGAATTTTTACAAAAGTATTTACATTTCTTGCACGTTTTCTAAAATTCTAAAAAAAAGTCTCCTAATGAGACAAGAATTATTATAGCCTAAAAAGTCTAAAAGACTAAAAGGGCCACAAGAATTATTAGTACTATAGCCTAAAAAGTCTAAAAGGCTAAAAATCTATACAACAACTTTATGTAAAATGTATTTAATATCTTGTCTTCTATTATTACTCCGTTGATATCTTCTCGTTGTCGTATCTGCTGCTTTTCCATATCTCCATTATTGCTTCTTATCTTATCTTCCAGCTGACATGCTTATCTTTTTGATTCTTTTATTCTAGGTGGACTTCTAGGATAATGTTATCTTCTCCGTTACATCTTGAACATTGATGGTCTGGATATTTGTGTCCAATTATCTTGCAATATCTTGTCAATAATTCATCTGAAATAAATCTTCTCTTAATTGTTCTTGCAGTAGATTATTTTTCTGGGTTAAGTAATGTTATTATCCATTGCCTAACATCTTCCATATCTGCTTGTCGTAGTTCTTTTGAATTTGAATAAATCATCTGATGGTCTCTTGAATAATAGTTCCATATTGGATTTCTATTGGTATAATTATTTTCTAATTCTTGAATAATTGTAGCTAGTCCAATGAGTCATTTGTTTGCGTATAAATCAGGTATCTCAATTCTGGGTATTTTTGGCTGTTGCATAATATCTTCCGGTATAATCATATCTCTGGTTAGTCCTATTTTTACAACTTGTATAACTAGTTTTATTTCATCGTATAATATCTCTGCCGGTGCAGTATAACACTTTCTATAAAATAGATTTCCTTTGGTTATCCTTTTATAGGTAGTGAATATTTTATGTAATTCTTCCATTGTTGTTAGTTCTTCTCCTTCTTGGGTGTATATGGTATTTAATAATCCATAGTCAAAACAAGTTTTTATTAAGCTTGAGTTGGTTTTGGGTAGTGCAATTAGCTTGTTGTAACCTTGTAATTTTTGGGTTAT
>NW_025815125.1:0-1409 GCF_002878395.1 Capsicum annuum | reverse complement strand
TTTTAACTAGTTACCACCCATAATATAAGAAGTTAAATAAAACAAAAAAAAACCCCCCACAAATTAGCTTACTTAATTACCTTAATATGTAGCAATGAGACAAAATTAATAATTCATTTAAAATCTAGAAGATTGAGATACATACCACCTAATTATGATAAAATCAGATTTCAGTATCCAACGAAATATTATAAATATTGTACAGATGAATAATATAACAGAATCGCAAAAATATAGAGAACTAAAACAAATAATATATGAAAAACGAAAAGAATTAAAAATATGAAAAGAAAGACTACAATATAACATGATTGTTGGAGTATGCCAAAAATCAATAAAAGCACAAAAGGAAGAAATATCACATTTAGAATCAAAAATAAATAATTTAGAATACATATATCAACATGATCTATACATTATCAAGTAGATAAAATGAACAAAGAAGAATTTATAAGAGATGAAAAAACATATGAAAATCACGAAGGATTAAAAATAAGAATAGTATTTTTTAATTTTGGAAGGAGATATAAGAAAATAGGTGAACATTTATATTTAATGTTAGAAAAAGAAGAATTAAAATTGGAAGATAAATTAACAGATATGGTAAGAATGGCAAGAGAAAATGAAGAAAGAGACAGAAAAAAAAAAGAAATAGATAAAATAAAACAACAGACTACAGAAGAAATACGAAAAATAGAAGAAACTAAAAATAATAGGATTTCTGAATTAGAAAAAGACCTACAAATGCTAAAAGAGCTGTATGAAAAAAGACAGAAAGAAAAAGAAGAAAAGGATAAAGAACAAAATTATTAATTGAGATAAATCAATTTAAATAAAAATTAGAAAATAAAGAATTTGAAACTAATGAAATAGAAATAAATACAATAGATGTTTAAGAAACAGATAATTATGATTTGGAAAATAGTGAAACATATACAGAAATTTTAACAAATATAGAAAAACTAAAAATAAATGAAAAACAAGAAGTAATTAATAAAGAAAACTTAGAAAATACAAACACAGAAATAAACACTCTTGATAAAAAGGACGATGAAAAAATAATACCTAGTACATTAGTAATAAGAAAACCTACGTATTATTATAAAAATAATTTTAAAAAATATAACCAAAGGGATGAATATAACAAATGGACACCAAAACAAATAATCAATAAAATTATAACTTCTTAGACTTAAACTGTGTAATAGTTGTAGATAAAGCGATACAATTATGAATAGAATATATAACAAAACAATTATTAGACAATGGTATAAATGCAATAGATACACTAGAATATATAGAAAAAACACTAATAGGAACAGAAAAATTATGGTTTTTAAATTTAACTGAAAATAGAAAAATGGTATTAAGAAATGATAAAGAAATAGAAGGAACAACTGTAACTAAAC
>NW_025815124.1:0-1161 GCF_002878395.1 Capsicum annuum | reverse complement strand
GCTTTTGAAAGCTTGCCTCACAAGCATCAGACCACTAAAAAGGAAATTTTCTTTTGAGTCAACTTGGTCAATGGAGCTGCAATAGATTAGAAACCCTAAAAAAATACTGATAATAACCTACCAAGCCAACAAAACTTTAAATCTAGATGGCGAAGAAGATCTAGCTCAATCACGAACTACTGTAACTTTGGTTGGATCAACTATAATACCCTCACTAATTACCACATAACCTATAAAAGAAACTGACTCTAACCAAAACTCACACTTAGAGAACATAGCATACAACTTTTCATTCCTCAATCTCCGAAGCACAATCCGCAAATGGTTATCATGCTCAACTTCACCCTTGGAATAACCAAGACATCATTTATAAATACAATAATAAAGGAGTCAAGATATGGTTGAAACACTTAGTTCATCACTCTATAAATGCAGTAGGGCATTGATAAACCCTAAGGACATGACCAAGAACTCATAATGACCATATCTACTTTGAAAAGTTATCTTCAAAATATTTGAAGCTCTAATCTTCAATTGGTGATAACTGGACCACAAATCAATCTTTGAAAACATAGAAACACCTTGAAGCTGATCAAATAAATCATTAATATGAGGAAGATGATACATATTCTTAACTGCCTCCTTGTTCAATTGTCAATAATCAATACACATACACATAGAACCATATCCAAGGCGATACACTAGGTCGGATAAATCCCATATCCAATAACTCTTGTAGCTGATTCTTTAATTCTTTCAACTTAGCCGAGGCATCTTATAAGGGGGAATAAAAATGGAATTAGTGCTCGGCTCAATATCAACATCACGATCTAGAGGCATACCAGGCAAATTCAAAAAAAATACATCCATAAACTCATGAACAACATAAACAGAATCCAAGGAAAGAGGTGAAGAACCATTAGTATCATGAATATGAGCCAAATAAGAGACCATCCCCTCTCAACCAATCGACGAGCTTGAACATACGACATGACCCTCTTAGGTCTCAAATGAAGCGCACCCTTCAAATCTAGCCTTGGTATACCTGGCAGTGCTAGAGTCACGATTTTAGCAAAATAATCTAAGATAGCATGATAATGAGCCAACCAATCCTTACCCAAAATAATATCAAAATTGTCCATATCAAACATAATTAAATCT
>NW_025815123.1:0-1599 GCF_002878395.1 Capsicum annuum | reverse complement strand
TTTAGATATCATGAAATCATGTAAATATGAAGTTCTAACATACTAGGCATTTTATAGAACACCTTGCATGCATTCTTTAAGGCATAGGTAGATTTCATACTTGCATTTTATCAATTCACCTAAAGATCATGTTTTTCAACTAACAACATAACTTTCATGAGATATACAGTCATGATACTATTATATAGCAAAACAAACAAGCATCAACATGGGTATGATCATATTACCACAACCAACCAAGCTTTTGTATTTTAAAGATTAATTCTTGAACTCCACGGAGGAAAGAAATCCGTGGATGAACACTACGCATACCTTGGAAGGGAGGTTCTTGATGATTGACGGAGGAATTTTCTTGAAATTTGATCTTCAAGCTTGATTGTGCAACCCTAGTTGTTTTTCTCCTATGGTGCTCTTGGATAATGAACTTTGAGATGTTAATAGGGTTGTAATGTGTTTAGAAGCTATAAATTTCGTGAGGTTAAGTTTAGGGACATATAAGGAGTGTTAAAAGACTTAACTACCCTCAAAATAACTAAAAAACTAAGTGTTTTTGTGGCTGAAATCATAGATGTGCGCCGCATATGATATCACCTATATTTACATAGGCTCTCAATATGATATCGCCAATATTTACATAGGCGTCGCATATTCTATCGCATATGCTTTCCATTTGGCCATGTGTGATTGGTTAGGCGACACATTCTACTTTGAAAGGCCATAACTCCTTGCTCGGGTGTCAGATTTTGATGAAATTGGTATCGTTGGAAAGATAATTTAATTATCTACAATTTGGTGGGTCTAAATTTTCCAAAATTTCATATATAAATCATCTTATTCTTGTTAAAATATGACCCTAGCAAAATCGAACACTAAAACTTGATGGATTCAAAAACTCTTAGCTTGCATCACTCTAAGCGACTCATATGAGCATGCTTAAGACATCGCAAGCTATCCTATTGCTAGGATATTCATTGTAAGTCATGCACTAAAATGCTACTCACAGGATAGGAGGTTTCATACGTAGGAAAACGTATTCACTTCCTAGCTTAGAAACATGCGGGGTATTACAATATCTCCCCCTTGGGAACATTCGTCCTCAAATGAGAATTTACTGAGAGGGGATACAAGACAACAAAACCTGAACTAAACATGAAGAACTAAAACTTGATCTCATGACTGACATGCTAAACATACTGAACTCGTGCATATCTGATGCACGGACAACTGATACATGAATGCATGACTGAGTATCCAATGGTTAATAGGTATCAAGTTTATTCTGGAAACATGAAAATGAAACTGAATAAGCTTAAGGAGAACTGTTACCTTGAGCTTGATCTGAATTGGCGGGGAAGAGGTGAGGATACTTTGTACGCATATCTGTTTCTGCTTCCCAAGTAGCTCCCTTATGAGACTGATTTTGCCAAAGAACCTTGACTAGAGGGACTTCTTTGTTCCTCAATTTAAGAGTCTGATAATCTAAGATTTCAACTGGAATCTCTTCATAAGAGAGGTGGTTTTGAATGTCGATGATCTGAGTAGGTACAACAACTGCCGGGTCACCTATGAACTTCTTGAGCAAAGAGACATGGAAAACTG
>NW_025815122.1:0-1004 GCF_002878395.1 Capsicum annuum | reverse complement strand
CCTGCTAGCTTCCTAAGTTCCATAAGCATGTC
Source organism: Capsicum annuum (assembly GCF_002878395.1). Lineage (NCBI taxonomy): Eukaryota > Viridiplantae > Streptophyta > Magnoliopsida > Solanales > Solanaceae > Capsicum > Capsicum annuum. The sequence goes on along the minus strand of NW_025815122.1, from coordinate 972 downwards.
AATGATTTTCTCCGTTTAAGGCCACAGTCTCTAAATAGATTTCCATATAGTGCCCCAATCCAACACTTGAACACTTGAAAAATTTTGGTAGTAATTAAATCAAGTCGTATGTCATTTTATGTGAACATTACTAGTACATGTAAAATGTGGGGTGTTACACCGAACCTCTTCACTCCCTTCATGGGAGAGATCTTAATATAGACATATTCATTGATCTAGAACTCGATATCCTTTATATGAACATCTACGTAGGACTTCTGTCGGCTCTGATTAGCCCAAAGTCTCTCTCTAATCAACTGAACTTTCTCTAAGGCGTCGAATACTAAGTCAAGACCTATGACTGAGGCCTTACTAACTTCGAACCAACAAATTGGAGATCTAAATCTCCTACCATAGAGAGCTTTGAATGGAGCCATTTGAATACTAGAATGATAGCTATTGTTGTATGCAAACTCAATCAAAGGCAAGTGGTCATCCCAACTTTCCTTGAAGTCAATTGCACACGCCCTTAGCATATCTTTAAGAGTATGAATGGTCCTCTCTGCTTGACCATCTGTCTAAGGATGAAATGCGGTGTTGAGATGGACTTAGGTACTAAGACCCTTTTGGAATGCTTTCTAAAACTGAGAAGTGAACTGGGTACCTCTATCTGAGATAATAGATTGTGGAACACCGTGTAATATGACTAATTCCCTGATATAGAGTTTTGCATAATCCTCGGCAGAATAAGAAGTACGAACAAGAAGGAAATGAATTGACTTGGTCATTCTATCTATAATGACCCAGACTAAATCATGTTGATGACGAGTTCTAGGCAAACCCTTCACGAAGTCTATGTTAACTTTTTCCCACTTCCAAGTAGGAATGGTGAAATCTTGCATGGAACTACTAGGTTTCTGATGCTCTATCTTAACCTGCTGATATGTAGAGCACTTAGCCACAAACTCTGCAATATCTCTCTTTATCCCACTC
>NW_025815121.1:0-2095 GCF_002878395.1 Capsicum annuum | reverse complement strand
AAGTAAAATAAAGAACTTTAATTAAAACTTACTCCCAAATGAAAAAGGATCATATTTATCCTTATACTCCTAGAAAAAGGTTATATTTATTACTCTCAGTTATTCTATCTGCTTTGGTGTGTCTTTAAACTGAAATGAAAGCCATCCATTTTTGTGAATAAACTTATCAAATTTTGAACCAACCAAATTACATGTTGCAACATCAATTTACAGAATGTGTCGCACTACCAATTTGTAAATCTATGTTACCAGAGAAAATTGAAGGAAAAATGTCTTTTAATTCTTGAATGGAGGATTGGTGACATTGACCAATTTAAAGGGTCAAACATAATTAAAAATCTTGATCAGGTTAATTGTGGACTTGATTAATATTTTTTAAACTTTTTAATCTTTTCAAAAATACAAATTAACCCACACCCACAAAACCTTCCTTCCTCTGCAAATCAATCTCTCTCTCTTCTCTCTTTCTCTCGATAGTTTCTCTCTCTAACTTCTCCCGACCAACAACTTTTCAAATTTCTCCCTTCAATCTTGTGCAACTTCAACCTCTGGCAACAAATAGTTTTGAGTTCTTGCCTGTTCTTTTTTGATTTTCATCCGTCATTGGATATGACAACATTCTTCGGCGACCACAACTTCTAGTTCTTCATCGTTTCTTTTTGATTTTCACAAGTAAAAAATTAGGGCTTTTAAGTTATGACGAAAATAAGGAACTTGATTTGTTGGTGTTTGTTATTTTTTTTATGTTTTTTGTTATTTTTTTTAATGTTTGTTATTTTTTAGTTGAATTTCTCATCTGGATATATCTGCTACTGCTGTTTTTTATGGATAAAACATGTAACGTGAATCCAACATATGAGTATTTGTAATAACATATATGACTAATCTGTTGCACAGATTAGTAATCTGTTGCACAGATTAGTAATCTGTTGCACAAATTAGTAATCTGTTGCAACATATATGACTAATCTGTTGCAACATATATGACTAATTTGTTGCAACAAATGAGTAATCTGTTGCAACATATATGACTAATCTGTTGCAAAAGATTACTCATCTATTGGATTCGTTTTATAGTGTTGTAATATGAATCCAACATATGGGTCATCTGTTGCAATAGATTAGTCATATAATGCAACAAATTACTCACTTGTTGCAATAGATGACTCATATGTTGGATTTATGTTGCAGATCTATCTATTGTAGCAGTAGCCGATACACCAAATAAGAAATTCAACAAAAATTATAATTTTACTTACAAAATAAGCTATGAAGTAATGTCCAAGTGATATACAAACAAAATTTGACCTAAATATTTTTTTTAAAATTTCAACAGGGACACAACGAATAAGTAAAACGCATGAAAATTTTTATGAAACAGGTAAAGAAGATAAAAATAATATACAATACATCAAATGCAAAAGGATCAAGGGGACAAACGTTTGAGTTCTTCTAAAAACGTTTAAGTTCCCTAATATTTTAATTGCTCTCTAATAGTTGACCCATTTGTTACAACTGATTTTCTATCTGTTTGATAATTTCCTGTAAACACCTAATTTTTGACCCAAACCTAATGTTTTTATACCATTTTAATGTTCAATTATTTTTTTTTATTTTAGGCATTTTAAATTTATCTTATTTTTTGAGGTTTGCTAAAAATTTTGAAAACTACAAAAATAGAGTCACATTTTAAATAAGTTTTTATTTTATTGTTTATTTATTTATTTATTTATTTTTTTAAAAAAAAGAGAATTTTTTTCTAAATTATATTTGTTTTCTTCTTTTAATAAAGAATGTTGTGATATTAATATTTCTTAATCATATTCTAAGACTAGTTATTAACTTATATTATATTTTATTAGTTTTTAATCATTTTTATTTTATTAATAATAATAATAATAATAATAATAATAATAATTAAAAAAAAAGAGATTACGGAAGGAGAAAGAAACAAGATTGAAACCAGAAAAAAAAACGTTTGAAACAAAAAAAAAACAAAAAACAAAAACAAAACTACAACGTAGACAACACAGAAAGGAAAAGAGAAAAGGAAAATCAAAGCAAAAAGAAATTGAGAAGAAAGGAAAAACTAAGA
>NW_025815120.1:0-1849 GCF_002878395.1 Capsicum annuum | reverse complement strand
AGAATTTCTCTGGTTACTCAAATAAGACCCATGTGTTATTTTTAGCTCCTAAACACTTTATTAGCGTGCCAACAACTCCTTACTTCATTGTTATTGCATTGATTGCCTATTTACATGTTTCTTATTGATAGATCATTGTTTCAAGGTACCGTAATGTTATGACCACCGAAGTAACAATCTCAAAGGCTAATTAAAATAAGTAATGGAAATCTGTAAAACGGGTGGCAGCTCAGGGACATAAACCTAGCATGGTCCGATTACGATACTTCATATGTGGGTGGAAGCTTAGGGGCGTAAGGCTAGCATGGGCTAATCCCAATGTTTATTTACATATGGCAGCTCAGGGGCATAAGCCTAGCATGGGCCGATCCTGATTTGTTATTTACCACTAATCAGCTGGTCATTCGTATCAAATGGATTACAATGATAATGAAGTAAAAAGGTAAAATAAGGAAAGAAATGTGATGTACCCTGTTCCATAAGTAAATGTAAAGGTAGTCTCTAGCACTATTTTACACTTGCTCCAGATTTTTATTGAACCTTTGTATCTTGTATTGTTACTTTTCCGCCTTGCATACTCAGTACATATTTTCATACTGACTCCCCTTATGGGGGACCTATATTTCATGCTACAAGAACAGGTGCTTCAACAAACACGCCTCCTCAGTAGGAGCCCAGGATATCCATCTGCTATTGGTGAGCTTCAGTTTGCTTCGGGGCTTTCCGAATCGGTTTTATATATTTTTGGTATTATAAACAAGTTAATAGTATGGCGGGGGTTTGTCCCAACCTTAGCTAAGTTCTATGTATTGTCTAGAGGCTTTGTAGACCAATGTAACATTAAGCATGGTAGTGTGTTATCTTGTAGATGTTATGGCCCCAACGGCCAAGTTTATTATGTATATAGTTTTAGGGCTTGTCGTTTATATTTTTTTTATTAAGGTATTATATCCATAGATGGAAAAACCTTTGCCTATAGTTGCATGCATGTGAATTCCAAGGTTATGGGTTGGTTCTACGGGTGCCATTCTGCCCCAATAGGATTTGAGGCGTGACAAAAGTGGTATAAGAGCGGGTCGTCCTAGGGAGTCTAAAAAGTCGTGTTTATATAGATTCTTGTTTATGGGTGTGCTGTGCACCATATCTATAAACAGGAGGCTATGGGACATTTAGGGGTTGTCTCTTTTTCTTCTTATCTTAGATCGTGCAAGAGAGCCCATATTGTAGATGAAGTTATATTTAACCATTGCCTGTAATTGTTTCTCTTATTATAGTAAGGATGCCGATTACAGGAACGAGTAAGAATACAAGTAAGCGAGTAGATGTGGCTGCCGGAGAAGGGACTAGCAAGTCACCACCTATACAAGCTAATCAAAGTGAGCCTCAAGTTGAGTATGTATCAGAAACTTCTTCCACTCCAGAAGAGCTCAGAAGGAGAAGAACCACATCCTCAGAGCCATCTATTAATACTACTGATCAAGATCTTAGAAATGCAGTGCAACTTTTAGATCGTATAGTTGCTGAACAACCTCAAGGGCAAGCCATTTCTACCACATGTTCTAGTGGTGCAGATAGGGCAGCTAGCCTTCAGATGCAAGACTTTCTTAAATTAGATCCTCCCACCTTTACCGGATTAGATATTAATAAATACCCCTAAGACTTTATTGATCAAATCCAAAGGGCTCTAGATGTTATGCATATATCAGGTAAAGAGACAGTTGAGTTAGCAACATATAGATTCAAACGAAAGGCTATTTTTTGGTACGAAGACTAGAAACGATCTAGAGGTATCGATGCATCTTCAGCTACTTGGAAAGAGTTCAAAGAGGCATTTCTTGATCATTACCTT
>NW_025815119.1:0-1496 GCF_002878395.1 Capsicum annuum | reverse complement strand
ATGAATTGCACCAAAAGATGCGGGAATTGAAGGAGAAGGGAAAGAAGGCCGAGAGTAAGGGGAAAAGAGGGGAATCCGAGAGCGAGAGAGTAGGAGAAACCGAGGATCTCCTAATTTCTAAGGGGAAAAGGAGTGTGGTGATGATGGCTAGGAGGAAAGAACTATTTGTGGATCATGGCGAGGACACTCCGATGCTCCTCTTGGCTCATTATTTTAATACTAACCCCACTAACGTTTCCATTTCTCCTCCTATTTCTCATGTTGTGCAGGATTACGAAGAGGTCTTCCCAAAGGAATTACCACAAGAATTGCCCCCACTTTGGGGAATTGAACATCAAATAGATTTTGTGCCGGGTTCACAATTGCCCAACAAACCGGCTTATAGGAGCAACCCGACGGATACCAAGGAATTGCAATGGCAAGTTGAGGAGCTCCTCAACAAAGGGTATATCAAGGAGAGTATGTGCCCTTGTGCGGTACCGGTGCTACTAGTGCCCAAGAAAGATGGGACTCGGTGTATGTCTGTTGATTACCGAGCCATCAACAAGATAACAGTAAAATATCGTCACCCTATTCCTAGGCTAGATGATATGCTTGATGAATTGAATGGTTCGTGTTTGTTTTCTAAAATTGATTTAAGTAGTGGCTATCACCAAATTCGTATTCAACCAGGTGATGAATGGAAAACCGCCTTCAAGACCAAATTCGGTCTCTATGAATGGATGGTTAAGCCATTCGGCCTAACAAATGCTCTAAGTACTTTCATGAGGCTAATGAATCATGTGATGAAGCCATTTATCGGAAAGTTTATTGTTGTTTACTTTGATGATGTGTTGGTGTATAGTAAGTCCTTAGATGAGCATGTTGTCACACCCCTTTTTCGACTCCAAATGATTATTCGTTTTAAGTTTCGAAAGAGTTTTATTATTAAAGTGACGAAAGATGAAAATTGTTTCGAAAAGGATTCATTAGTTTCAAAACTCAGAGTTGCCACTAGGCATAAATCAGGTGTGCCAAGTCACCCATGAATATCCTTTTTCAAAACGGTTTTGACTCTGTAAAACTGATCCACGAACAGAGATTTCGACTAACGAATTCTATTGATCGAGGGGAAGTTGTTAGGCACCCCTCGGTCCCGTGGTTTGACCACGGTCTCTTGGTGGAGTGTATCGGCTATTTTGGCATTACAAATGTATAAACCACACAAAAACATAAAAACAATCAATCAAACACGCAAACCAAAACAAATAAAAAATATAGTGTCCGGTCCAATTATACAGTCCAAAAATAGAAAAAAATGCGAAAATATAAATCCTATTCTAAGCTAATGCTAGACTAAGCTCCAACCCATTGCTTTCTCCACCCGACGTTTCAGGCCTTGATCGTGCGTCATCTTCAAGTACATGGTAACTTTGGGGTATTCCCCGGATAAATCATTACAAATCCCTCGGGGTATTCCCCGGCCAAATGAGTACAATTTTTTAATGTGAGAAAAT
>NW_025815118.1:0-2400 GCF_002878395.1 Capsicum annuum | reverse complement strand
AAAAAAAGAGAAACAATCAATATTATCTATTCTTTTCGACATAAAGCAAATAACTTTACATGCTAAAAACAAATATATCTACCAACAATAAGTTTAAACAAGACATGAGTATCGTTTTTCAAGTAAAGATCTAAGCTTTATTCAAATAATCAAAGAATAAGGTGGAAAGATAAAACATTCAACAGTAACTATTTTTCTAAACATAAAGAAAATAACTTTACATACTAAAAATAAATGTATCCAACAACAATGAGTTTAAACAAAGCATAAATACATCTTTTAAGCAAAAATTGAAACTTTATAAAAAATAATCAAAGAATAAAGTAAAAAAGGCACATACAACTATTGCTAGCTCATTTTTATATCATGAACATGCAAATAATTAGAATATCGCTACCACAACGTCCTAGGGCCTTCAAGACCATCTACAGCATACAATCCCAGCAAGTAAAATTATATCTACGAACTACGAAGAAGAAAAAAGATGAAGAAGAAAACAATAATAAAAATTAAAATAAAAACAAGGTGTGTTTACCTTTTTGGGGGCAGCAAAATAAGACTACGAGCTTCATTGTACTCAACCACCACTGAAAAACATCGCTGGCAACTCAAAAATTTTGATTAGCCGATCAACTTATGAAACAAAAATTTTTACTAAATAAAAACATCTATTTTTGCTCAAAAGGATTTTTTTCACCTTTCTAGCCTTTTTTTTCTTCCTTTTCTCATCCTCTCTCTACCAAAGTAGTGGTAGTATTTATAGGAGAGAATGGAGTATTTTTTTTGTTTTTCCACCAATATGGGAGAAAAATATTTATAGGAAAGGATAGAGATTTATTTTTTGTCATCTACCAATGTGGGATAAAAAGCATTTAGGGGGTCTTTAGAATGTAAAAATTAAAGATAAGGTGAGGTGGAAGATAATGTGGGGGGAAATAGTACAATGTAGTACAATCTTTGAATTTTAAAATTGGAAAAGGACAAAGTTGGGGGGAATAGTGCAATTTGAATTTATTTTTTGGTGGGAATTGGGTAAAAGTTATGAGAGTTCTTGAGAATTTTTGGGTTATTTAAAATATAACCCCAATTGGAATTTAAAATTTAGTCATATTTATTTATTTTGACCAATTTAAAAATTAATTGACGAATTGCATTGCAATTATGACCAATTTTCAATTATGGTCAAATCTAACAGATTGGCTAAATTAAATTAATACTTTTTTTTTATCCCGAGCTTCTTGATTTAATAAAATGAATGCATATTTATCCAAATAAATTATTTTTGAGAATAAATTATATTTAACTTAAGATTTTAATTATTTGAATTTATTTTCAAGATAAGCCTTAATTAAATAAGATATTTTAGAGAATAAATATTTAAGTAACAAATTATATAATCTCATATAACTGAACATGATAGTATATAATCACTACTTAAAATGACAAAATCACGTACAAAAAATATATTTTAAGTTTTTTTTTTATTTGGATGAAATAATTATTTTGGTTTATTAAAAACGGAAGAAACTCAGGATTAAATTTAGTCGTGGAGGGCATTAGGTGTCAACAGCTACCCCCTCCCTTTGGGTAGGGTGGATGTAAGTAACCCTGGGCAAAGGGAGGTTAACATTCCTAATTTTTGTCCGACCATAGATTCGAATCTGAAAGAGGTTGGTTTTCGCACGAGTTTCATGGAGTCATGGACGGACCTCGGTATTAGGTTTCCTACATATCCCAGGTTACATAAGAATTCAGGCCACTTGTAGTTCATAGATCTTGATTTAAAGCATGATTTTTAAAAAATTCACAAGTTATCTCAGTTTTAGAGTGTTTGATAAAACCGAGAAACTGGGGAATAAAGGGATTAGGGGGTGGTTGGAATGCAGTGGAGTTTTCTACATAGATCCCAGCCTACGTATCCCCAAGATTTTAAGGAATCAGACTGCTTGGAGTTCGACTCAATCGGTAGGAAAGATAGTCTTTTATTTCAGACCATCTTTGGCTCGGAATGAGTGACAAGTTGATCGAGTTGTAGAAAAGAGGCTTGTAACCTCTTGACCATGAATGTGGGATCCTTCACATCCATAGTCAAGAACTTACCTAGACATAATTTCCAAAACTCTAAGTGTGTTGCCACCCAAATTTGAAAAAAAAAGAAGGTTACCCTCGGCATGAGTTTAAAAATATCCCGAAGGTGAAGCTGAAACTAGAATATCATGAAATACCCACAAGCCGTCTAACAGGGGTGTGGTTGGATGGTGGTGGTGATCATCCTTTAGCTCACGTCCAAAGAGTTTGACGTCCCTCTTTAGACTATGTCCCGTTTTGCTGCTGAGAAAGAGTTCCACGTCATGTTACGTCCTTTTTGGAGTCTTCCGCACCTGTGGTTTTGATTTGAGA
>NW_025815117.1:0-1318 GCF_002878395.1 Capsicum annuum | reverse complement strand
ACATGGTTCGTAAAATACTGCCCCGCCATGATAGAAGCCATTATACCTCGATGGTTTTATGAATGGTGGATTTGCTTTGGAGGAACCAAAGGAGTTCTTCCTCAACAATTTCATAACAGACTTCCAGACTTTCTAATTAAAGAAGGTTGTTCTACTCTACCAGAGCACATTCAAATGTGCAAATTTTTTATCAAGAAAAGAATATCTTATATCATATCCTGGAATTTTTCCAAAGAAGAGCAGCACAGGATTAAATATTTGTCCAAAGAGATCAAAATTAAGGGTTGGACTCCTAAGCCAACCGCTCCCAAAACACCGGACAAAGGAAAATCTGCAGCAGCAGCCTCTCCCCGGTCCTCCACTTCCTAAAAGCCTCTAAAAGAGAAACTTAAACAGGCACTGGCCAAATTAGATGGACCAGACTCGACTGATAATACCGAAGAGTTATTGCAGCTTATTGCAGAAGCATCCTCTACCGGAAGCAGCAGCGACAATGGCGATATGCTAGATCCCAAAGGGATCGCTATGGCCTATCTTGATCCCTATTATGAATAGGAAGACAACCCTTCAAAGAGATAGAGGTTCAAAGAACCGGAATTATCTCTCGAAAGGGCAATTTACTATTCTTGATAGGAATCCAGCTGTCCATCTAAAGGACAAATGAGTTGCTTTCTAAAAAAGCAATCAGACTGCTTTTCAAAAAGCAAAAGCAATTAAGACTGCTTTTACAAAAGCAAACAGTAAACAGCACCTACCTTTGTCGGAAGATCATAGTCGTCCACCTGTACGCTAGATTTATTCCTTCTGTACACCCGATGTATTTCCTCTGCCTATATAAGGCTTAGTTCTCTCTTAGAGAAGGCATTCAAAAATTTCCCATCTTAGAAATTCTCTTTTCCCAATCTCTCTTGTAACCACTTTTGTAAATGTTTTGCTAAATAAACTTGTAAGTTTGTCTTTACTTAATCTCTGTTTTGTTATTATTCACACTTTTAATCACGCTTGTTTCTACGATCCGTTTTCTGGTATCAAAGCCAGGTTGGCAGACTGTATGTTTAGCATGAGCAGCTAAACATATAATCTGTCTAGAGCATGAGCTAAATTATATTTATAAAAGAGCATATCATTTTAATCCGTTATGGTTTACCTAAATATTTAATTATGTTTCTATATCTTGTCTTATAAAGGAGTTTTAATTCAAGTTCGGGGTTTCTATTTACTGTTTAAGTGTTTAACAGAACCGATTAATCTCCGGTGAGGACGTTGGTCAGCCTGAAAGTAGGTCGTAAGCTTAGGAGAAGCGTGTTAAGACCTTGTT
>NW_025815116.1:0-2588 GCF_002878395.1 Capsicum annuum | reverse complement strand
ATTCTTTTCCAAAATTACAAATCAACTCATACAAATCATCCATTTGCGTAAAAAACTTTTCATTTCAAATGTTAAGTTCTCACTCTTCTCTCTCTCTCTCGGGATGTCCTCTCCCTCTCAATAATACAAATAATACAAACAACAACTACTCAATATATTGCTCAACCCTTCAAAACTGGTCGATTTTCTTTCCATTTACGACTACATATAGTTATTTTTTTCGACTTCATTCTTGCTTGTATTTGTTGTTTTCTCTATCTTCGCATGTAACAGAGTTTGAGAAGAGTTCTACATTTGTTCTTTATTTTAAAAAATAGGGCTTTTTAGTTAATGATAAAAAAGAAGAATTTTAGTTATATTATCTTCGAGAATGGGTTAACAATTTTGAGTTTTGATACCTAAAAAGTAGGAAGCACCCAAGAAACCCTAGTTTTTCTCTCAGTTTTTTGTTGACTATTGTGGTATTGTTGGATGGTGTTTGTTGTGTTATTGGTGCATGTTGGTGGTGGTGGTGGTATTTTTGTTTTTTGGCGGTGGTGTCGGTGGTCTTGGTGTTGGTATTGGTGGCATTGGTGGTGGTTTTGGTGGCATTAGTCATGGCATTGGTTGTGGTGGTAGTGTTCCATTTGTTACAACGGGTGGAAGATTTGTTGGGAGATATTAAATAGGTCTTCAAACAGATTCTCCATCTGTTCCAACTGATGGGTTATCTGTTGGAGTATTTTCTTGTAATTCTCCTATCGTTTTTTATAAGTTGTGCATCCTTGGATCGTGTCTACCATTGATGAGCTCGGGATGACTTCTTTTCTTACTCTAGGTCTTGTTGATACAAAAAAAGACCCAAAAGTGGAGTTAATAAAGAAGGAATTGGATGGAGAAACATCCATAAGAAGAGCAGTTAGGCAAGATCAGTCTAATGTTGAAGCTCTTCACGACCTAACTCAAACTGTAATAGATTCGGGTGCTTCTTCTGGGGGTGTTGCTGGTGGAGTTTTTTGTGATGATGGCAGCCATCCTACTTCTGCTTCTGCTGCCAGTCATGATTATGAGCATGTTGGTGCTCAGCAAAAAATAAATATGTTTGAAAATACCCCTTGTACAAGTCCTCCCTCTTACCCCTACTCCGGTCCCTCCCACTCTTACAGTGGTCCCTCTCACCCCTTCTCACCCTCATGTTCTCATTGTAAATGTAAAGTGTGCAAGGACATAGAGGATAAACTCCTTGACAAGCTAGAGGCTATTGCTGAAGCTATCGAGGAGTTGAAATCCAGGAGGGGTGTCATACCATCCAACGAGGTGAGAGAGCCATGCACTCCTACAGTAGAGGTTAGGAGGAAGAGAATAAAAATTAGACAAATTCTCTCCATTCTAAAATTAGTAAAAGATGCAACTCCCCCCGCTCCAATAGTTGTTAAAGTTCAGGGGCCGCCGAAGAAGGTGGACATATTTGCGGCGCTTGACAAGGAGAAGAAGAAGGAACTGGAAGAATTCATCAAGATGAAGGTTAAAAAAGAATATACCATGCATTCATTTGCCGCCAAAGACTTCTCAAATATGAAAAATATGTGGGTGTGGTACAAGGAAAAGGTAAGTTTACCTTTTCTAACCTACCCTTCCAATCTACTCCATGAAGAAGAATCTACGCAGTAGATATGTAATCTGTTACAACAACTTGGTATTCTGTTGCAACATAATACACATCTGTTGCATAAGTTGCTTTGGCTGGGTAATTTATGAACTGATTCAGAGAACCCTCTGCATCGGATTCTGTCCACTGTGTTTTTATTCCTTACAATTACTAACCTGTTTAAAAATTATCTTCTTATACCACAGTATGTTGATGAAACTCTCTGCCTCATGAGGGGCAGGCAATTAGCGTACCCAGATGCTTATGATGTTGCTGATAGGATAATGGACCTTAACTTCTACAATAATTTCAAAGATAGGTACGCTGATCTTCGTAATCTAGCTAATTCCAGTGGCCTAGGATTTGATCAGTTAGTTTCTACATTCCAATGGGATGAAGAAGCGATTAAATATATTAGAGGGAAGAGGCCATATCCACACTGTAAGTGCTGGACCAAGGCAAAGAGAATCCTTGCAGTCATGAACATGGATGTCACCCATTTTATCACTGTTGAGATACTACTATATGAGAGAAAGATTAAGGTTTATGAATGCAACTTACCTGTGTTCAGCGAGAAGATATTTTTAACCCACATGCAGCCACTCTTGAAGTTGTTGCCCAAGTTGTTGACGCAGAGTAAGCTGATGGATCATTTGCCGGTTGAAGTCTTGGCGAAGGAATCATGGGTTTTTAATGGTCGAAATAAGAACATCCAGCTCCCAAAAAATACAACTGGTGCAGCGTGGGGGCCGTACTCGCTTGCATATATGGAGTGTTTGCTGACCGACATACAAATGATCGGTGTGTGCGACACCGTTGTGGGAAAAATGCAATGGGTCTGGGCATATGGGGTACTAACTAAATGGTTGAAGCCCGTTTATAAAAAAGAACATGTACAAAGACAGAGACGAACACGATAACAAATTTTCATTTCAAGCCAATTCACTATACATATAGGGGC
>NW_025815115.1:0-1400 GCF_002878395.1 Capsicum annuum | reverse complement strand
AAAGGATAACAGTAAATCAAACAAGCAAAATAGTAAAATAACAGTTGTAACAGATCACCGATCTATTGCACCAGGTAGTATATCTGCTGCAGCATATAACCAAACTGTTGCAGCGGATGAGTAATTTTTGCAACAATACAAAACATATCACTCATCTTTTAAGACAGATAAATGGTCTATTCAACAGATCACACAACTGTTGTGACATCATCTGTTGCAACATATGAGTGATCTGTTGGAACAGTTAAATAATCTGTAGTAATGGTTGAGTAATTTATTGCGACAACATAAAATACATCACTCATCTGTTGAGAAAGATGAATGGTCTGTGCAACAGGTCACACATCTGTTGCAACATATGAGTGATCTGTTGGAACAGTTATCAACAGTCAATATTGTTTAGATTTCTTCGAACATAGGGTCATCTATCACGGCAGATGAATGATCAGTTGAAAAAATCAAGTCTTGGACTTTTCCTGTAGGAAGAGTTGGTAGGATTTTTTCCAACAGGAGGTTCATCTATTGCATCAGATCATTAATTTGATGGTTCTTCCATTGCACCAAATGGCTAATTAGTTGTATCAGATTTTTTATCCGATGCTTAATCTGTTGCAATATATGGTAAAGCTGTTGCATCAGATATTTAATCTGTTGCATCAGAATTGTAATCTCATGGTTCCTCTGGTACATCATATGGTTGATCTGTTACATTATATGATAAATCTGTTACATCAGATGGTTAATATGTTGCACCAGATGGGTAATTGTCGGAGGAAACAGTAGCACAATTTTATTAAACAAAAAACATCAATTTCACTATTTTTACCAAGAACAAAAACAGAACATATCAAATCAAATTGTCCTTTTATTTTTATAAACACAAACAATAAAAATCAAACTTCAAAAAAATGCAACAAACAACAAAATATCATAATTCACTTATAAAAGAGAAGAGAAGAAATACCAGAAATTAGAATTTAATTCAGACCGCATTTCAAATTAGTGCAACAAATATTGAAATTGTTAACCAATACTATAAGAGAAGTTGGCTCAAGTTCCTCATTTTCTTCAAAACTAAAAAGGCCATAAAGTTTTACTTGTGAAAGAAGAAAAGGAACGATAAAGAATTCGAAGCTATTGTGGCCGGAGAGCAAGGCTGTCACATAGTTTAAAGTCGAAAAGGAACTCGAAGCCCAACTATTTGTAGTCGGATATTGAAGTCACCAAGGATTGAAATGAGAAATTTACAGAACAGTTGGTTGGGAGAGAGTTAAGAGAAGCTGTCAAGAGAGGGATGAAGACAGGTTGATTGAATTGAAGAGGGGAACTCGAAGCCCAACTATTTATCGGCGAAGGTAGAAGTCATCGGGGGTTGAAGGGAGAAATTTTGCAGAACCGTT
>NW_025815114.1:0-1596 GCF_002878395.1 Capsicum annuum | reverse complement strand
TAGAAAATAATAAATCATATGTTAATTAAATTGGTAGAAGTTATACCTCAATTATCTATGTTCTTTTGGAACTTAGAATCTTTTTTCATCGAAATTTTTAACGTTGCTGCATTCTTTCCGGCGAGGTCACAACATTTCAAACATAAATTATGATAGAATCTCAAAATTAAGGATAGAATCTCAAAATATGATCCACAACCAGAAATTACATCTATGGTGACAGTTGTAAAACCGTTGAAATAGACCAAAAAACATTGCCATAGACCTATCGCAACGGTTCTGCAAGCATCCCATAGGTGGGCATTACGATAGGTCTATTGCTACGGTTTCTACAATGGTTGTCTAAACCATTGCCATAGGTAGAGCTATGGGGACGGTTTCTGGAAACCATCGCCATAGATAGACCTATTGCGATTGTTATTTTTTGAACGACTATTTTCATCTATTGCGACGGTTTATAATTGTCGCAATAGATGATATTGCAACGGTTACTAACCATTGGAATAACAGCTATTGTGACACTGTTATTGTTGCAATGCCTTTTGACTACCTGTTACAACTATTTCATTACTTATTGGAACAAGCTAGTAATTTAAACCCAAAAGTAAAATGTAATCAAGTCCAAAATGATTAGTTAAGTTTTTACACTGTAGCAAGTTCAAGTCACGATAAGTTTTAAAAATTTCAACACAAAATTATTGATATTAGAGAATTCGTCCACAATCCAATAATCTTCTCAAGTAAGGTCAATATCTTCATCATTTTCTTCATATCTTTCTTCATTTTGGACATCTATAAAAAGAGAACAAAAAATATAAATTAGCACTTAAATGACAACATAAAAAGGACTATTCCTCAATCAAATAAGTACGTAAACCACATATAAGTTAGCCAGAACCAATCATGGTTAGAAAGAAATACAAACATCCAAATGTGAGATGATAAAATTTAAAGAACAATTGAAATTGCCAAACGAGAAAATTGCAGCTTCACATTTATATATGTCTAACATATATGTGATCCAGCTAGCACGCAGTTCCACAGTTCAAAAGAGAAACACATTCCAAGATGAAAAAACTTGATTATTCTCTAGTCTAACAATTGGATGTCCTATAATGCTGAAGCGACAGCACTTCCAAAATTACATAATACTATTTTTGAGTTTCATTTGTCATAGCCCATACGTACTAACATATTTACATATTTAACAGAATAAACCTTACACAAACCTTTCTTCTATCAAATCAAAATCATATCTGTTTAGTGATTATTAGAGAACTCAATACACGACGGAAAGTTGAAGATGACTTGAAATTAATAGATGTAGGATCATTGTGAATAGCAGACAACAAATATTCTACAGCACAAATGTAAAAAACAAACAGTAAAATGAACAACAAAAACTGTTGGAAAACTTGACAAAGGCCTAATAGCTCATGTTGATGTTATTCCATGCATTGGTACTTTACAATGATCTACATTCTACGATATTAGATATTTGGTAGAGATTAAGGTTATAAGTTTATAAGGTTGTTTACTAATATAAGGTTATAAGATTAAACGGGTGTCACACCCCTTTTTTAACCAAAAAAGATT
>NW_025815113.1:0-1131 GCF_002878395.1 Capsicum annuum | reverse complement strand
CCACTAAAAAGGAAATCTTCTTTTGAGTCAACTTGGTCAATGGAGCTACAATAGATTAGAAACCTTAAAAAAATACCGATAATAACCTACCAAGCCAACAAAACTTTAAATCTAGATGGCGAAGAAGATCTAGCTCAATCATGAACTACTGTAACTTTGGTTGGATCAACTATAATACCCTCACTAATTACCATATAACCTATGAAAGAAACTGACTCTAACCAAAACTCACACTTAGAGAACATAGCATACAACTTTTCATTCCTCAATCTCCGAAGCACAATCCGCAAATGGTTATCATGCTCAACTTCACCCTTGGAATAACCAAGACATCATTTATAAATACAATAATAAAGGAGTCAAGATATGGTTGAAACACTTAGTTCATCACTCTATAAATGCAGTAGGGCATTGGTAAACCCTAAGGACATGACCAAGAACTCATAATGACCATATCTACTTCGAAAAGTTATCTTCAAAATATTTGAAGCTCTAATCTTTAATTGGTGATAACTGGACCACAAATCAATCTTTGAAAACATAGAAACACCTTGAAGCTGATCAAATAAATCATTAATATGAGGAAGATGATACATATTCTTAACTGCCTCCTTGTTCAATTGTCAATAATCAATACACATACACATAGAACCATATCCAAGGCGATACACTAGGTCGGATAAATCCCATATCCAATAACTCTTGTAGCTGATTCTTTAATTCTTTCAACTTCGCCGAGGCCATCTTATAAGGGGGAATAAAAATGGAATTAGTGCTCGGCTCAATATCAACATCACGATCTAGAGGCATACCAGGCAAATTCAAAAAAAATACATCCATAAACTCATGAACAACATAAACAGAATCCAAGGAAAGAGGTGAAGAACCATTAGTATCATGAATATGAGCCAAACAAGAGACCATCCCCTCTCAACCAATCGACGAGCTTGAACATACGACATGACTCTCTTAGGTCTCAAATGAAGCGCACCCTTCAAATCTAGCCTTGGTATACCTGGCAGTGCTAGAGTCACGATTTTAGCAAAATAATCTAAGACAGCATGATAATGAGCCAACCAATCCATACCCAAAATAATATCAAAATTGTCCATATCAAACATAATTAAATCT
>NW_025815112.1:0-1033 GCF_002878395.1 Capsicum annuum | reverse complement strand
TGGCATAATCATCTCCCAAATAGTTGGTCCTCATAGGCATAAAATTTCCTGACTTGGTCAGTGTAATACCCCAAGAAATTTTTCGTTGAAATTTTGTGCTTAAACATGTTAGGTTTTATCTTCTAGAATGAATTATAAATTTACCGTGCGAAATGTCTTAGATTATAACCCACCATTGCGTAGAGTATCGAATAATATTTTCAATGATAGGAGGATCATCCAAAATGGACACCCGATTGACGAGTTATGAACATTCCGATCGAACCGTGAATAGTAGTGAACAGTAAAACGTGCAGAAAAAAGTACTGAGGCCTGACGTATTTTTGCTCCAACTTTAAATGATTATAACTCCTTGTACATAATGATCTGGGTGATCTACTATATATCAACGGAAAGCTCCGCGAGTCCTCTTTCCAGTGAAATTTGTTTCATCCAATTTGTCTATCGGAGGAAAAAGTTATGGTCAATCTACTTCAGCCTACCAAAAGAGAATTTTTGGATCAACTTCAAACAAACATAACTCCTTGTACACAATGATCTGGGTGAGATACTATATACCAATGGAAAGATATAAGAGTCCTCTTTCTAATGAAATTGGTTTCGTCCAATTTGGATATCGGAATAAAACTTTATGGTTGATCTACTTCAGACTATCAAAACAGTCCACCAAAGGACAAATTCAAGAATTTTTTTATTTTTAAGGGTGTTTTGGTCATTTCCCCTCACCCAAAATCCATCCAAACCCTATATTAAAGCATATTAGAAGCATTATGTGTTATATTTCATCAAATTCCCTCAAAAAGAAATTCCTAAGCTCCTACATCCAACTTCAAGAACCTCCAAAGTTCACCATTAATTCTGCAAATTTATTCAAGATTCCAAGCTCCTAGTTCAAGAACTCCAAGAACCATCATTCAAAGGCACGATCAACATCTCAAAAATAAGTATCGATCTAAATTTCATCATTCAAGGTATGTGGGGTTTTTCAACAAGAACTCTCTTTCGTACTTGTGCCCAAAAGTAATTTTCTTTA
>NW_025815111.1:0-1708 GCF_002878395.1 Capsicum annuum | reverse complement strand
AGAAATGTTAAAAAAAATAGAAAAAAAGTGAGTCGAAAAGAAAGATGCAACATTTAGCACCTATGGATGCTTTTAGAGGTAAGTCTCCTACAAATGGCCATGTGGGTCCCGCTAGGTTTTAATATGATGCAGATAAGCATGACCTAAAGGCTGACCTACGCTGGGGTCTAATAACAAGGTTGTTCGAGGGAGCGTATGATCGATAGTGGATTGCTTTAGCTGTCCACCTACTCCATACAACCCAACAGCTCCCCCTCCTAAAATAAGGGTGACTCAACTATAGGTCGTGTACACACGTGTACTACGAACTTGTTGTAGAAAGAAAGACTCAGGTTATGCAAATGATGCCAAATATAAAGCGGTAACACATAAAGTAAACAATATAAATAAAGAACACGGAGGCACTCAACAATGATAAATAATAACACAAACAAAATGTCTATACACCTATAGTGCCAAACTAAGCTGATACAACTTCAAAATAAGCTCGAATTCTGAAAAATTCTCAGTAGAGTCGCCAGAGCTGTCACGCCCCTTTTTTACCAAAAAGAATTATTTTTAAGGTTCGAAAGGGTTTTTATTATTAAGTGACAAAAATAAAAATTTGTTTTGAAAAAAGATTATTTTTACATTCAAAACTCAGAGTCGCCACTTGGCATAATCCGGTGTGTCAAGTCACCTTTGGACAATCCTTTTCAAAAAAATTTGACTCTTTAAAACTGGTTTGCAAACAGAGATTCCAGCTAACGAATTCTGTTGACTTAGGAGAAGGTGTTAGACACCCCTCGATCCCGTGGTTCAACCACGGTCGCTTGTTGGAGCATTCAGCTAATTTGACACTACGAATGTACAAACCACACAAAACATGTAAAACAATCAAACAAACAAACAAAAATAAAACGAATCAGAAATATAGTGTCTAGTCTAATTGTAATACCCCCGGAAAATTTTTTTTTGAAATTTTGTGCGTAAACAGGCTGGGTTCTATATTCTAGAATGAATTATAAATTTTTCATGCGGAATATCTTAGATTATGACCCACCATTACGTAGAGTATCGAATAAGATTTCCAACGATATGTGGATCATCCAAAACGGACACCCGAGCGACGAGTTATGAACATTTCGATCGAACCATGAATATTAGTGAACAGTAAAACGTGCAGGAAAAAGTACTGACGTCTGACGTATTTTTTCTCCAACTTTAAATAATCATAACTCCTTGTACATAATGATATGGGTAATCTACTATGTATCAACGGAAAGCTCTGCGAGTTCTCTTTCTAATGAAATTGGTTTCATCCAATTTGGATATCGGAGTAAAACGTTATGGTTGATCTACTTCAGACTATCAAAACAGTTCACCAAAGGACAAATTCGAGAATTGTTTGATTTTTAAGGGCGTTTTGGTCATTTTCCCTCATCCAAAATCCGTCCAAACCCTATATTAAAGCTTATTAGAAGCATTATATGTTATATTTCATCAAATTCCCTCAAAAAGAAAACCCTAAGCTCCTACATCCAACTTCAAGAACCTCCAAAGTTCACCATTAATTCTGCAAATTTATTCAAGATTCCAAGTTTCTAGTTCAAGAACTCCAAGAACAAGCATTCAAAGGCATGATTAACATCTCAAAAATGAGTATCGATTTAAAGTTCATCATTCAAGGTATGTGGGGTTTTTCAACAAGAACTCTCTTTCATTCTTG
>NW_025815110.1:0-1670 GCF_002878395.1 Capsicum annuum | reverse complement strand
CATGGGTGTTGGTGTTTTATTGCTACTGTACATATGATGCATGAGCTGAGAATGTTACTATTGGCAATTTTTTGATTGTTCAAGAATTTGTTGGTGAATTTTCAGATTTATTTTTCCGAGCTACCTAGGTTACTCATAATTCATCTTGCTTTTCACTTGTCACGAGAGAGTTAGATTTCCACATTTATTTGACGTTTCTTATATGATTGTCACATTTGAGGACGAATGTTATTTTAAGTGGGGGAGAATGTAATATTCCAATTTATTATTATTTTTTTGTGAAGAGTTAATTGGTAATTATAACCAATAATTGATATTAATTAAGGAATTAAAAGAGAGCAAGCCAAAGGTCTAATCTTTTTCTTCAGTTTCACGACTGAAACACTACAAATAGAACTCTAGGGCTGTTTCTTTTGATCCCATTATTCTGGAGAAGGAAGCAAAGCAACATAGAAAGGTAGCTTGATAGAGATTAACTGTCCGATTGAAGCCATTGAAGGCTAGTTGATTGGTGTTCTATGCAAAGTGAGGTTGGAGAACTTGTTGTTTGTGAGGTAAGTGAGACTTTAAGCTTTGATGCTTGCTTTTTAAATTTATTTTAAAAATATATTTTTATCTGTCTGGTCCATGTGTTGGGACGAGTGTGTGCTTGGCAGAATCAATGGTCTTTAAGGCCGGCCGCATATACTTTATGTTAAGAATACTAATTCTCCTTTTATAAATTATTTCGTGATGTGATATGCTTGTGTACTATGAGATTGGGGCATTGCGTATGCTTCTTAATTCCTTTGGGGCATTGTGTATGCTACTTAATTCCTTTGGGGCATTGTGTATGCGTCCCTTGAGCATTGTGTATGCTTGTTGATTTTATATTGAACATTGTGTATGTTTCCCTTGAGCATTATGTATGCTTGTTGATTTGATATGAAACATTGTGTATGCTCCCCCTAAGTATTGTGTATACTCCTGATATATTTGATGCATTGTATATGTTGCCCGAAACTTCTTGTGCTGGCTAATTACTTTGATTTCAAATGGTTATAAGTGCTCTATATGAAATTGTATTGAGATATATGGTTCTTGATGAAGGATTATTGAGCCTCGTTGGTTACCTTATTATGATATAGTTCTGTGTGTAATAACTTTATGTTCTTGGTGTTGTTGTATTTTCTAATACTTGTCCCAGGAGTACTTAAAGCAGTGAGCCGATGATCTTACTGAGTTATATTTACATATAACTCACTCCTTACTTACATGTCTACAGATACTGTTGCGGAGGGAGAGATTAGTGGCTGGCGGTTCTTACGCGCGAATTCCATTGCTGAGGTGAACCTTCCCAATTGGTCGTGAAGGCTATCATTCAACGTTAGATCTTTTAGATAACATTTCTTTTTGTTGGGTTTGCACGCCGAAAAGTTGAACTCATGTAACTCTGTTTAGATGCTTCACAAACTTAGAGTGGGACTTGGGTTAGAGATTTGATAGCTAAACTACTGCCATTTTCATAAAACTCTAAGTGATATCTTGTTGGATAGTTACTCTGTGTTAATGATTATTTTATGCATGTGGGGTTGTATATGTGTGTTTGTAGACCATGTGAATGTATGGAAAATTGGTTCTCCCGACAAGTGGTGTTAGCGGGAGCCAGTCACGTCTAAGGATTATTTTTG
>NW_025815109.1:0-1092 GCF_002878395.1 Capsicum annuum | reverse complement strand
GAATGTAAAACCTGGGGAAATTTTTCGTTGAAATTTTGTGTGTAAATATGTTGGGTACTATCTTCTAGAATGAATTATAAATTGTTTCATGTGGAATGCCTTATATTATGACCCACACTTGCGTAGAGTAATGAATAAGCTTTCCAACGATATATGGATCATCCAAAATGAACACTCGAGCGACTAGTTATGAACATTCCGATCTAACCGTGAATAGTAGTGAACAGTAAAACGTGCAGGAAAAAGTACTGAGGCCTAGCGTATTTTTTCTCTAACTTTAAATGATCATAACTCCTTGTATGTAATGATATGGGTGATCTACAATATATCAATGGAAAGCTCTGTGAGTCCTCTTTCCAATGAAATTTGTTTCATCCAATTTGTCTATCGAAGCAAAAAGTTATGGTCGGTCTACTTCAGCCTAGCAAAAGTGAATTTTTGGGTCAACTTCAAATGATCATAACTCCTCGTACACAATGATCTAGATGAGATACTATATATCAATGGAAAGATATGAGAGCCCCGTTTATAATGAAATTGGTTTCATCCAATTTAGATATCGGAGTAAAATATTATGGTTGATCTATTTCAGACTATCAAAATAATCCACCAAAGGACAGTTCGAGAATTATTTGATTTTTAGGGGCGTTTTGGTCACTCCCCCTCACCTAAAATCTATCCAAACGCTATATTAAAGCCTATTAGAAGCATTATATGTTATATTTTATCAAATTCCCTCAAAAAGAAAACTCTAAGCTCCTGTATCCAACTTCAAGAACCTCCAAAGTTCACCATTAATTCTGCCAATTTATTCAAGATTTCAAGTTCCTAGTTCAAGAATTCCAAGAATCATCATTCAAAGGCATGATTAACATCTCAAAAATGAGTATCGATCTAAAGTTCATCATTTAAGGTATGTGGGGTTTTTCAACAAGAACTCTCTTTGGTTCTTGTGCCTAAAAGTAATTTTCTTTACAAAGGCATGATTTTTATTTGATTTTTACGAATTTGAAGTATGAACCTATATCTTATGATGATTATTATAAAATCTTGATGTTTATGATTTTGAAAGATGAATTTACATGTGTGGAG
>NW_025815108.1:0-2710 GCF_002878395.1 Capsicum annuum | reverse complement strand
TCAAATCTTGATACCGAATCGTTGCCCAATTTATCATAAGCTTGTAAAAAATTGAAATTGCCTCCCGGGATGACACACGGTGCTTAAGGCTACAAGTATCCCCAAGCTAACCCTTTTGAGCCTGTTTCTACTAATAACACTCATTTCAAGATGAAATAATTCAAATAATATCATAGTCATATCATAGGAAAGTAAATACGGAGAAAATGCTCGGTCTAAATGACCAAGCAATACTGGAAAACCTCAACACAACCACAATCTGATAACTAGTCTGACAAAGCCTCTACTAATCCATGAACTAGAGAGCCATTGGGACAAGTCCCCAATTAACTTAAAAAGAACTGAAAGTAATAACATAGTCTCTTAAATAATGAAATGTCTGACGATAGGTCCATGAACCATAAGGACTCATCACTGTAGAGATATAGACAGAGGTACTCGAAAGTCACTGAAGAGGATGGGACAGAGCACCTGAACCTACATTATAAGACAATGTAGCACATAGACGTATATGTGGATCAGTACTTGGGAATGTACTGAGTATGTGGGGGTACATGCATTTATATAAAACAACATCAATACTCTTTAATCACATCATGCATGTAATAAGTAATGACTCACATGGCTTGAATAAATATAAAATGTAAAGCTCATGCATCATGTAGAATGGAACATGTAACACAAACTTTGTGAGTCATCATAGTTTAACTTTGAAATCAGTAATCTTTTCTTATTCTCATTACCCATAGGCTAAAGGAAACTTTAAACAATACTTTTAACTCATTCATATGTCTCATGGAGATTAAAACTTCTTTAATGCTCAAGAACTCATAATTCTTTTGAACTCAAGTACTTGGAATTCAGAATCATATAACTTTGAAACTTACTTGAAGGCATTTCATACACTTTACAAACATATCTCATTACAAGCTTTAGGGAAATCATTGTATCGCAATAGAAAGATACTCGAGTTTAGGGAAATAACTTATCTCATAGTTTTAGAGAAAATACTTATGTCAAGGGAAAGTACTTTGGTTTTAGGGAGCAAATCTGCTACTTTACTAGTAAGAAAATAACTTGTATCAAGGGAGGTTCTCTTAAACGACATAAACCATGCGAGCTACATGGAGTCCAACATTTTGTCCTCCTTAGGAAGAGACCTCACATTGGAGAGAGGCGTCATACTCTTTCCAAGGAGTATAACCTCAACTCAGTGATCACTTATCTCAAACTCGAGCCCAATATCTTGGCCTTAGGTCCAATAATCATCTTGGCCGTAGGACCAACCTACGATGGAACGTAGTTCTGGGGTAAGAAACTGTGGTAACTTACCCAACTCGGTGCTAAATACTACTCTTTTTAATTTATCTCGCACATCTCATGAAAATCTATTTTAGAATAATCTCATGGTTCAATAAGAACCCAATAATCAAATTTGTAATATCATGTAGTGAAGTGGATTTCAAAACTCCATGACCATTGGGTCAAAACATTTCTCAATAATCTTAGAATACTCAAATCATGGGTACTTATAGCACAAGAGTTCATAACATTGCAGATCTCAAGTAGGGATCAATAACCCATAATTCAATTTCAAGTTAAAACTCATCAAAAGCATAATAGATAGCATATATATTCATAACTCATGTAGAAATCTTGAAATTTCAGCAATTTGTCTCAAAATCTCAACATACTCATGTACTTCAATATCTCAAATGTTTCAACTATTAATTTCTCAAGGATTAAAATTATGGGGTATAGACCCAGCTGTAATTTCTCAAGAAAACATGTGAAAATCATGCCATTAGACTCTCAAGTCATGGGAAACATCAAAATAATCAATAAAAATAGGTGAAAACCCTAATTAAAATTCATGTAAAATCTCATAGGTTGCAGAAAATCATAGTTTAAATAAGCCTTTGAGCACAAGGATGGAAGGATTATCCTTGTTTAAAACCCCACATACCTTGAATTACGAAATTCGATGAACGAGCTAGCTCTAAACTCTTCTTCTTACTCATGAGAGAGAGTTCTTGCAACCTTTGAACTTGTAAAACTCAAATCTCAACTCAATTTGTAGAATCCATGGTGAGTTCTTGGATTTCTTGGAGAATGGTTTTAGAATTGCTCTTGAGGGAGAAACACTAGACTTTGGATATTTTGGGAGATAATGAGGCTATCAAGTTCATTTGGAATATATCTGAGGGTTTAAAGGGAAAAGACCCAAAAGCTCCATTTAAAAATGACTTAAAAATACTGAATGGGGGCTGCAACGGTCGAAGAGAAATATTTGTCGCTTTCCTGACAATCCCTTGGGTCGTCCGTTGCACGTTGGTCAGAAAAAGAACATACTACTCGGTGTGACAGTCAAAGCGATGGTCCGTCGCTCAACCTGACGGTTCGCCGGATCGTCTGTCGCACATTGTCCAGGATGAGGCCACACTGCCTGAGCGCGATGGCCTATCACAGCCTTGATAGTCCATCATTTTTACCATCGCACTTTGTCCAAAAAAGGGAGTTATTGACTTTGTTACGACAGGCCGAGCGACGGTCCATCGGATTGTCCATCGCACCTAAGCGATTCTAACAACTCTCAGTAAAATAACCATAACTTCTCACCCCGACACCAGATTTGGATGAAATTGGTATCGCTGGAATTCTAATTCAATTCTCTACATGAAAAAAAGTAAAATTTAAGAAAATTATATAT
>NW_025815107.1:0-3747 GCF_002878395.1 Capsicum annuum | reverse complement strand
CCATGCTTCAAGCTTTAGTTTATGGTACTCAGACTTCTCATCAACCTGTGACTCAACCAAAAACATAAACTACATGAAATAAAAATTAAAGAAAAATAAAAAGAAAACATACCTAATTAACTTGGGTTACTCCTACGAAGCGCCTAATTTAGTGTCACGGTACGACCCAATTAACTTTATTCTCCACCTTGAGGATATGAATTTCACCCCCAATTTTGCATCCATCTTTTTGCCTCGGTCATACGGAGGTGGTACAAAAATTAATGAACCGGGCAATCGAATGTGCATGGTAAACCACTCGGCCTTGAAGTGAGGTGTGTTTTTATGTTGCTTAACCGGTGCAAAATGAAGAATATAGGATTGTTGTTCCTCATCTTTACACTTTTTCACTATTTTAAATGATTCCACAGACAAGATATCATCTAAACATAATGTAGAAAAGTGCTTCAAGTGAGGCCCAACCAATCCCACTTCAAAATTTACATTATCTACTACACCTTCAATTATACTCACCTTCTCACTTTCAGTCTTAAGATAAAGATGACAATTGAGTGACTGTGATTCTTGTGTTTGCTCCATAATTTGGCTAATAACCTCCTCATATATTTCTTTTCTTATCCACTGTAGACATGGCGGCAGTGGTATCTCCTTAACAATTTCAACAAATTTAATTTTCAAGTACTCAGACTTCCTCTAATTATCATCTACTTCGTCTACAACCAGTTGGAAGGTCAACTCTGTATCTACCTCCTTAGTTTTCTATTGAGCATTACCCAAAAATATGGCTGAATCAGAATTAAAAACACACATATCTGCAGAATGACCACTTTGACCACAAACCATACACCATGCTACAGTCTGCTCAACAGATGGAATAGTATTCTCATCATATTGTGAAGCTCCCATCCACACACTTCCATAACAATCTAGAAAATAAGCCACAAGGTGGTGTCCTCAACAAAAACAACAAGAATTGTCATCACTCGAAAACCATCTATCCCAGGATGATAGATCAAGAAGTGTGATAAAGAGAGAAATAAAAGAAAATAAAAAGAAGCTAAACAAAAAATATTTACAACTCAATATAGAAAAACTAAAAATAAGATAGTTTCCTAGTTACAAGTCCTCGGCAACAACGCCAAAAACTTGACAACGCCCAAGCACATATGCAAGTGTACGTGGTCTTATCAAGTAGTAAAGTGGCTTCAAGGAAGACCAAGTATTGATTACTCAAGGACTTTCATTCGCCGCCTATCTAATTCTAGTCTAACCAATTGAGGAAAGTAGCAAATAGAGTTTTAGAATGTAAACTAAAAATAAATTAAACAAATACGAAAAAGTAATGACTTAGGACAATCTATGGATAGAAGCCCAGGGTTAAGGATTACGAACAATCATACTACGTTATTGAACTTCATTCGTTAAATTGCTTATCTTGGTTGTTGATTTGTAGGTTAATTGCATGATTATGGTTTCCCAACCTCTAATCCTTTACCTAAGTTAAACCTTGCAACTACATCGTTAAGCGGGGATGTAATAGTTCACTTAAGTTCTTTACTAATATCATCCTACATATGAATCAAGTAAGGCATCTAAGTACATCCCTGTCCTAGATACTAATTCAAGTTTCTTATTTTATAAAGAATCAAGAACCATACTTTGCTTATTCCCGTGTTCTATCGCCCTATTTCCTCTCCCGAGATCACAAGGTTGACAATTGATGTATTCTAAGGCTAGATAATCCTTAAAATAGTTAAAACAAGAATAAACAATAAATCAATAATGATAACCAAATCCACAAACTTAATTCAAAATGAAAGTAGTCATGATCTCGAACTTAACCTCGGAAAAGGAGTTTTAGCCTTTAATGGAAATATTCATCATCCAATCCGTTGGATTGATGATAAAAACCATAAAAGAAACTAAATTAAAGATAATAAAACCCTAAAGAGAAGTTGTGGTGTCCTCCAATGCTCCAAGATGTTCAAAATTATGTAAAAACATGATATAACATGTATTTATAGTATAAGAGCAAGCCCTTTCCGTGTTGGAGTTGAAAACCTTCAGTTATTGAGCCCGGGAGTGGGTGAGGCACTGCCCTAGTTAGATCCCCACTCCAGGTAGGGAGCCATCTCCAAATCTCCCTAATCTACTAGAAATATTTCTTCAGAATTTTTCTAAGGCAAAGGGGGCACCGAAATGAGCACGCGTCGCGGTCTAATCTCCTTTAGGACCACCACGTGCTATATGGTTGTAATTTTGGGACTCTTGTGATCATTGGTGTTTTTACCAAGTAAATTGGCCACTTATGAATGATACACGTGCCCTAGATATTCCATGGGTCTAAAAGTGAGTCAATCTGCATATTGTGCCTTCGTTGAGCCATTCTGAGCCTTTTTGAGTTGTTCCTACTTGATTTGAAGCTTGTATATTCTTATTATATCATCATAATTCATTCAACAAGCATCCTATATCATTAAAAACAACAATTTAAATCTCAAAACAACACAACATCCAACACGAAGAAATAGAAACACGAGCTAACCATAGGCAAATTTCACTTTTATCTTTAACTCAAGTTTCAACTCTTCCCCTGACTCATGTGCACTATACACACTCCTAAAACTTAATTACACATCTAATAAAACATTTAAAACCATAAGTAACACATATAACACAATAGAATCCAACAAGAGAGTCTAGACAAGCAACTAGCTCACGATAGAAAGAGTAGTTTTTTCTATTGAACTCCAATTGATTCTTTTAAGTACAAACTTGCTTGGAATTCACCTTGAACCATATAAACACATATTTTAACACATTTATCTCATTATTATCCATTATAGCTTAGAATAGTCCTCAAAACAAGACTAAAAAAGCTAGAATAGTGATGCTAGAATTCATAAATACACTCAATATCACCACCCCACACTTAAAGCCTTGTTCGTCCTCGAACAACTCTTGACTACAATCATCATCAAGTATGGAGACACTACACTTCAAATAAATTCAAGATACTCATGCTAGCACTACAATGACTACATAGAATGCAAGTTGCTACACTAATCATGTTATTTACACAATTGAAAGCTTATGAACACTACTCCAAAACATCTTAGCCTCAATAATTGACTCACCTAATGTCAAATTCATTCTTATTTCTCAATCAAGGATATCATACAAATCACCCACATTCACCAAACATGTGCACCTCACAATAAGAGAGTTACCCATAATCACTCACAATTAAGCAATTTAGAACATGATGGTACAAGAATCAAATTATTCTAACTCTCATAAAGTCACATATTACACACAATGAGCTATAGGATTTCCCTTAGTATAATGCTCCACTAACAATCGAATGTAAAGCTTAGGATCAATTAGGACTTTTTCTGGTTGTAATGTAGGCTAAGGGATTAGAAGGAACTATTTTGGCCAACAATAGTGACTAACCTCTCTAAGCACTTTAATACACTATATTATACAATTAGAATGAATCTCCAATAACCAATTTCCACCAATTTTTTCTACCCATATCTTTTATTTTTGCTCCATCTCTTTTAAGAACTTTCACAAACAATTGGTGGGTGTATTGCTTATTCCTCCAAGATTCAATTTTTTTATTTTTCTACAATCATGGGAATATTTCTAACACCATTTATATCAATCCCAACCACCATACATCAATTATAAACACCAATACTATTACCTTGGGGCATCAATTTCACCTTTTTCTTCTTCAAT
>NW_025815106.1:0-1476 GCF_002878395.1 Capsicum annuum | reverse complement strand
TGTGATCTTGTGCACTACCATACTTGATTGGGTCGAGACACCCTGTTGTGTGATCTTGTGTGTCTTTCCCTCATGTGTACTCTAATATCGACGGCAACCGGGATTTGACAGTTGGTGAAAATGTGATATTGTAGGGTATGCCACCTAGCTCAACTGCATTTCATTGTTGTTGGAAAATTATTACATTATGTCCATGTGTTTTCAAATGATTTGATACGAAACTGCTTTGTAATGGCTCTCACTTATATTTTGTAAAAATATTGTATTTTTGTTTTGAATTACTCTGCGTACCAGTACATATGTATTGGTCCCCCCCTCCTCCCTCCAGGTTTTGAGGCTCAGTCTAGGGGTCCAAAAATTAGTAGATTTTTCAGACAGAATTGCAGAGACAAGTGGTGAGCCTTCTATATTTTGGAAGTCCTGATGTCTAGTAGTTTATTTATCATTTGATAGTTTTGGGTCTACTGGGGGCCTTGTCCCAGATTTCAGACCGTTGTTTGTTTTAGTCATGTAGTAGAGATTTCGCAGACAGTTTTTAGATGTCAATAGATGTTATGGGACATAATTTCCCATTATTGATTTCATTAGACTCGTGACCATGTTTCCGTAGTATTGTGTATCTTCCGAATTTCTTTTATCATATGAATTATGTGCATGATTTCCAGATAGATAGGGGTGTTTCGAGCCTTCATGGTTAGGAATGTTCGTCATAGCCAGGGCCCCGGTTTGGGTCGTGAAAAACTTGGTATCAAAGCACGGTTCATGGTCCTAGGGTGTCTATGAAATTACGTCGGGTACAGTCTTGCTTATGGGTGTGTACCGCACCACACTTATAAGTAGGAGGCTACTAGGCGTTTAGGAATATCTTTGTTTCTTCATGTTCTAGTTCGTGCTATTGAGCCAGAATGTTACTCTTCCATACTCCAATTCGTGCTATGATGTCGTCGATACGAAAGAAAATTTATCCTAATTCTTTTTATTACTATGGTGTTTTCAGATAATGCTCTCAGATTTACTAATAGAAATTTCTAAACTCACACAA
This sequence comes from Capsicum annuum, assembly GCF_002878395.1. Taxonomy (NCBI): domain Eukaryota; kingdom Viridiplantae; phylum Streptophyta; class Magnoliopsida; order Solanales; family Solanaceae; genus Capsicum; species Capsicum annuum. The sequence continues at coordinate 434 of NW_025815106.1, read as the reverse complement.
AGGGCTTGAGAAGAGCTCCCTAATGTGTCATAAGTCCATCAAGTTTAAAAATTTTAATTGTTGGAACTGTATTTCTGCCCGAGTAGTAGTATAAGTTAAAGTATCGGTGTCATGACCTATTGGTAGTAAAATTAGACCAAGAAGTTGGTGATATTAAGTCACAAGGTTAGGGTTCAGAGTAAGGGTGACCTTTGTGTAAATAAATATTTATAGCCGAATAGCCATTGATTGAGAATGATTTACCATTTTTTTGTGGTAGACTAATATGGTATTACTATTTGCGGATTGTGTGGTAGTCCGTGGAGAAGTGTTTGACTCAGATTTTTATTTATACAGAGTAAGATGTGTATCCTTAGATCATTGAATATTGTGTATCAACTTTCTATCTCTTGTAATATGTAATCTTGTTATCATGGTGTTTTTGAAAAAAAAAA
>NW_025815105.1:0-1560 GCF_002878395.1 Capsicum annuum | reverse complement strand
CCTAGGCTCTGATACCAACTTTGTCACGCCCCAAAATAACCCCTAGGCATGACTGGCTCCCAACAACACCGTTTGCTGGGAGAACCAATTTTTCTATTTATTCCCCATATCTACAAACACTGAAATGAAAACATACACAACACTATGTACACGAAATAATGATTAACGCAGAATAATTATCCAACAAGATATCGCATAGCGATTTATAAAAACTACAATAGTTTAGATAACAAATCTTTAACCCAAATCCCACACTGAGTTCATGGAGCATCTAAACAGAATTACATAAGTTCAACTTTGGGCCTACAAACCCAACGAACTGAAACATAAGCTAAAATAACAAGAGATGAATAACAGCCTTCACGAATAATACAAAAGCTCACCTTAAAGATAGAATCCACACGTAAATACAGTCAGCCACGAGCCTCTCTCTCTGCAATCGTATCTGCACGTATACAAGTAAGGAGTGAGCTATATATAAATATATAACCTAGTAAGATCATTGACTCGCTACTTTAATACCCCTGGAACAAATGTTAGAAAATACAAAACAAAACAAAACAAAGATACACAAACAATATGTACATAATAGCATTTATAAAATAATATCAATAAGATTTTCAAAGGAGTTCGAAATGTCATCTTATAACAACTCAGTCCACACTTACAACTTGTCATAAACGGGCAGTGAAGGTGATCCGCCTAACACTCCGACAAGTCCACGGCAGCATATATAAGGCCCGAAAAGTTTATTACGGCAACATGTACAATCCCCTAATATATTACGGGAGCATATTTAATGCCCCTAACATATTACGGCAGCAAAAGTAATGCCCTTAACATATTACGGGAGCAAAAGTAATGTCCCTAACATATTACGGAAGCTATGTATGCCCCTACAGACTATAACGGCAGCAAAAAAATATATTCAACGCCCCAACCTCACCTCGCATTTCACCTCTAGCTGATTCTCAATACACTTCACAAAATAAATATCCACAGCTTGTCAAAGGCCACATATTCTACCAAGTTCACGCTTGTCCCAACACATGGACTAGGCAGAAAAATATAATCTTTATAAAACAAATTTGAAAAGAAAGCATCAAACCTTAAAGTCTCACTTACCTCAATAACAACAAGTTTCCCAACCTTGCAAATTCGAAGAACACCAACCAAACAACCTCCAATGGTTTCAATCTATCAAAAGTATCAAGTACTGATATCAATTACACTAGTCAGAATCAAGTGTCAAGAACTGCTACTTTCAATATTAAAGCTAAACCGCAATAATCTTCACCTTAAACCATGTATTAAAGATAACAATATCTTAACACCACTGTCCCAACATGATACTATCAGGAAGCTAACTTAACATAAATCAGGCTTCACGCATTGGACAGTATTTTTCCATCGGGTTTAATACTTTTCAGTTTCTCCCATTATTTTCTGATCATTAGAAAAGTCTTCAAATATAATAAAAACTGTAGAAGTAGGAGTTGTAGCAGTAGATAACGATTTTTTTGTTTTTTATTAAATATACCACTATCCAATATTTTAAAC
>NW_025815104.1:0-1661 GCF_002878395.1 Capsicum annuum | reverse complement strand
CTGGATACATATATGTCGAATATTAAAAACTAAAAAAGAAGGCAGTCCGGTGCGTGAAACATCCTGCAGGTGTAATGTAAGAAGCCTACCATAACACAAACATCAGTGGCTGAATCCATAGCTCAGTTCTATATAATAAACAGTGATTGGTGGCCTTGAACAAATAGTTAACCGACATGATATAATTTGGTTCACAAGTATAAAAATTTGTCAATCGAAAGGAGGATTCAAGCTATATACACTGTCAGTTTCAAGTTTGCACTAATTCAATTTAATCAACTTTAAAACCAAAAATGGACGTGGAGGACTGTGTTACCCTTTGGAGTGACCTGGTACCCATTTGCTTCATCCCTATTTCGATAATCAGCAAGTGAAAAATCACCATTTCCTGTAATTCCTTTCGTCGCAGCAGTGTACAGGATTCGATCCATTACTTTTTTTGATTTAGGAGATTATGATCTTGTGAGTTTTTGCTTTCTCAGAGTGAATTATTATATAGAAATTAAGACTTATCTAGGTCTTTGTTTTAGAATAATATATTCCCTCCGTTCACTTTTACTTGTCATGTTTCGCTTCTCGACCATCAAATTGCATGGATTTTGAAATAGTCTCTCTATTTCTCTGTGGTAAGGATAAGATTTACATACACTCTACTCTCCCCATACCCCACCTGTGGGATTACATCCAATATGTTGTTGTTGTTGTTTTAAGGTAAGAACGATTCCAACGTACAGTATTTTGTGTATAGCTCTCGACCATCTAAATTTTTAAAATCTGCAATATTGAATTAATCTTAAAATATCATACTGGTCCATTAAAAGTCTTTGCCAATATATAAATATCCTAATGAAGTCTTCGCGGAGTCCATTATTCCTTTTCCCAAAAGAAAGCTTAAAAAAGGAAAGAAGAAAAGCAAAAGCAAAAGGAGAGAATCAAAAGCAAAAGCAAAAGTATTGATTGGTAACTTTGAGTAAATTGTTAACTAACATGCTATTACAGTTAAATTCACAAGTGTAAAGGATTATGCCATCAGCTATGTCATCCGTCGAAAATTTTGCTCGTTTATACTATTACTGTTACAAAACAAGTTCATCCATGCCGTTACTTGTTAATGATGGTATTTCAAAAATACCTTTGACACGTGTCATCTCACTAGAGATCCACATCGTTAATTAAAATAACGGAAAAAGGTTCAAATATGCCATCAAACTATCATAAATGTCTCATTTATGCCATCCGTTAAAAGTTTATCTCGTTTATGCCATTGTCGTTACAAAACAGGTTCTCCATTCCATTACTTGTTAACGGTGATTTTTCAAAATACCGCTTTGCCACACGTCGTCTTACTATAGGTTCACGTCACTAATTATAATTAAGTTAACTCAACAGCTAAATATATTCTGAGATATTCTTAGGCCAGACTCCAATAGCTGTAAGAAACTGGAAATTGCATGTCATAGACCCAAATATGGATGACTTTAGATATTTAACCCCAATAAAGAAATGTATTTAAAGAATAATCTTCCTTACTTTTTAAGTATAGTACAAGTACCATTTTGCCTCTCTACACCTCAAATATATTTATTAAACTTTCCATACTTATTTGTTTCTCAAATTTTATATTTTATTATTTTCACTTTTTTATTTTTTACTTTAATTTT
>NW_025815103.1:0-1712 GCF_002878395.1 Capsicum annuum | reverse complement strand
AAAATATTATGTTTTGTTTTGATATCTCTACGTTCCAGTACTTTTGTGTTGAACCCCTCCCCTCTTCAACCTCCCAGGTTCTGAGGCCCAGTCTAGGGGTCAAGAGAATCAGTAGATCATTCAGACAGAGTTGTAGAGACAAATGGTGAGCCTTTTATGTTTTGGAAGGTCTTATGTCCTGCAGTCCTTTTATCTTATATTAGCTTTGGGGCTGCTGGGGGCCTTGTCCCAGTTTTCAGATAGACATTATTTCAGTCATGTAGTAGAGATTTCGCAGACTGTTTTAGATATGTTGATTTATATTTTGGGACACTATTCCCCATTTTCATTTTTATGTGATTCTTGATCATGTTTCCATTATATTGTGTTTCTTCCGCATTACTTTGATCATATGAATTAGGTGCATGATTACCAGATAGATAGGGGTGTTTTGGGTCTCCATGGTTTGAAATGCTTGTCACGGCCAGGCCCTGGTTTGGGTCTTGACAAACTTGGTATCAAAGTACGGTTCATGGTCCCAGGGTGTCTGCGAAATCGTGTCGGGTAGAGTCTTGTTTATGGGTGTGTAGCGCGCCACACTTATAAGTAAAAGGCTGCTAGGCGTTTAGGAAATGTTTCCCTTATTTGTGATTTAGTCCGTGCTTTAGAGTCTGAACTGTCCCCTAATCAATGATCACTTATGTTTCAAAAACATAGTTATGCCTCCACATCATATCGTCGATCAGAATGCTCAGGTGGATTAGGTCCGTCCCACCCATAGGATGCGGACCCGTAATAGGGCTCACACTCCAAAATTTGTCCCTACTTCGAGAGTCCCTCCAGTCCCGACCAGTCCATCTCGGGATCCATAGACTAATGTCAACCGTCCCCCAACTGCTCAGGGAGATATTTCAAATGCAGAATTCAGACGGTCTATTCATATGCTGACACAGTTAGTAGCCAACCAAGATCAACGATCGGAAGACGTTGGGTCTGCGTCTGTTACATCTGAGGCTACTAGAGTCGGACATTTCATGAAGATGAACCCACCTAAGTTCACTGGCACCAAGGTAGAGGAAGATCCACAGGAGTTCGTGGATAAGATGGAAAAGATCTTTAAGGTCATGCATGTGGATGAGGTTGAAGGGGTGGAGCTAGCAACCTATTAGCTCAAGGACGTTGCGAGTCAGTGGTATGCCGACTGGGAAGATGGAAAAGGTAAAAGTGCTGAGCCCATAGTTTGGGGCGAATTTGTGGAAGCCTTCCTTGATCAATTCTTTCCTCTGGAGTTGAGGGAGGCCAAAGCGAAAGAGTTTATGAATCTCAAGCAGGAAAGTATGAGTGTCCAGGAGTACACTTTGAAGTTTAATAAACTAGCCCGCTACGCACCAGAGTTGACTAGTAATATGAGGGCCCGGATGAGGAAGTTTGTATCTGGCCTCGCTGATGACCTAGTACTTGAGTGCCAGGGGGCTATGTTGAATAAGGAGTTAGACTTTGCTCGACTAACCGTTCATATGCATTAAGTGGAAAAGAAGAAGAAAAAGATTGTTGAATCTAGAGAGAAAAACAGACAGGCTAAGAGATCTAGATTTGCGGACCAGCACCAGAGTCAGCCGTAGAGTGGTAACTGGGGTAATAAGCGGTTGAAGAAGAAAAAGATTTGAAATAATGCATAGTCAGAAACCAGCGCCCCAGCACCCAGACCACCGACAGACAGACAAACTCAGAAT
>NW_025815102.1:0-2369 GCF_002878395.1 Capsicum annuum | reverse complement strand
TTTGAAAGCTTGCCTCACAAGCATCAGACCACTAAAAAGGAAATCTTTTTTTGAGTCAACTTGGTCAATGGAGCTGCAATAGATTAGAAACCCTAAACAAAATACCGATAATAACCTACCAAGCCAACAAAACTTTAAATCTAGATGGGCAAAGTAGGTCTAGCTCAATCACGAACTACTGTAACTTTGGTTGGATCAACTATAATACCCTCATTAATTACCACATAACCTAAGAAAGAAACTGAATCTAACTAAAACTCACACTTAGAGAACATAGCATACAACTTTTCATCCCGTAATCTTTGAAGCACAATCCACAAATGCTTATCATGCTCAACTTCACTCTTGGAATAACCAAGACATCATTTATAAATACAATAATATAGGAGTCAAGATATGGTTGAAACACTTAGTTCATCACTTCATAAATGCAGTAGGGTATTGGTTAACCCTAAGGACATAACCAAGAACTCATAATGACCATATCTAGTTTGAAAAGTTATCTTTAAAATATCTGAAGCTCTAATCTTTAATTGGTGATAACTGGACCACAAATCAATCTTCGAAAACATAGCAACACCCTAAAGCTGATCAAATAAATCATCAATATGAGGAAGATGATACATATTCTTAACTGCCTCCTTGTTTAATTGTCAATAATCAATACACATACACATAGAACCATATCCAAGGCAATACACTAGGTCGGATAAATCCCATATCCAATAACTCTTGTAGCTGATTCTTTAATTCTTTCAACTTAGCCAAGACCATCTTATAAGGAGGAATAAAAATGGGCTTAGTGCTCGGCTCAATATCAACATCACGATCTAGAGGCATATCACGCAAATTCAAAAATAATGCATCCATAAACTCATGAACAACATAAACAGAATCCAAGAAAAGAGGTGAAGAACCATTAGTATCACGAATATGAGCCAAACAAGACAATATTCCCTCTCAACCAATCGACGATCTTGAACATACGACATGACTCTCTTAGGTCTCAAATGAAGCGCACCCTTCAAATTTAGCCTTGGTATACCTGGCAGTGCTAGAGTCGCGATTTTAGCAAAATAATCTAAGACAGTATGATAAGGAGTCAACCAATCCATACCCAAAATAATATCAAAATCAACCATATCAAACATAATTAAATCTACCCAAGTTTTGCGGCCATAAAAAGTCAAAACATAAGACCGGTACACCCAATCCACTACTAAAGAATCTCTTATAAGGGTAGATACATAAATAGGCATGGCAAGAAGCTCACTAACAGAATTAAAACCCAAAGCAAAATATGTAGTCACATAGGAGAAGGTCGATCTGAGGTCAAATAGGATAGATCTATATCTGAAACAAATAAAGATGATACATGTGATCATAACATCAGAAGCCTCCGCATCAGGCCTAGCGGGTAAGCATAACACTAACCATGGCCCTAATTGGATGATTATCCCCATAACTACCACCACGAGCTCCACCACCTCTATCTCTCACACCTCTTATAGTACCCCTACCCCTCATAGTTAAAATAGAAGTAGCTCTAATTATACGGCGAGTACAGTCCTTGGACAAATGGCTAACCTCATCACATATAAAGTAATCTATATGTCCCGCCTCAATAGAAGAAGGTACCACTGGTCCCGAATGACCACCTTAAACTACTGAACCAGAAGATCTATCACCTGAACTATATAAGGCCGTCTGTACTGGCCTACCCTTAATCCATGAGAACCTTTACAATCTCTACAACGAGGAGTCTAACCTCTAAACTCACCAAAATGGTGCACCTTCTTGGCGCCTCTCTTAGATGCTATAATAACACCCCCTGTCATCTTGGCATGATCTATAATTCTCTAAAAGATGCTCCAAACATAGCCATATGAGAATTACCCAACACAAGGCTCAGGGGAGAGTCTCCCAGCACTCCTGCTAGATGGGGAAGATCCACGAACCTAACTACTCCCTTGAGTTTATCCATGACTCAAGGCTCACCCTATGGGAGAAGACTCTATGTCTCTAACCTTGCGGGACCTAGTCAACACCATCTTCATAGAAAATTAAAACACAACTCAACACTCACGGTATACAAGAAATTTGCATGATAAGAAATGAAATGAGGGAGGTTTTCCTAAAGATATCCCATAGATGATACAAGAATTATCACAGATATGGACTTATGAGGGTGCGCGTTGGTACTGAGACTTGGTGTGTACAATTGAAGCTTAGAATAGGTCCAAACACACACCAAAAATCAGCCCACTCTTACACTTTAGGGGCACCTCACCCTTGAGGTTATTATGGATATTTTTGTATTCCATTTTGTAATAACTATATAAGGAACATATAAGGGTTTATTTACTTAG
>NW_025815101.1:0-7239 GCF_002878395.1 Capsicum annuum | reverse complement strand
GTTTCATTTTGTATAGAGATTTAAACCTAAAACAAAAATGCAAAATGATTTTCGCCAATTCTTTTGACACTTTGTTTCAAGAAAGAAAAAAGAGTTTAATTGGCCATTTTGGCAAAACTTCACGAACTACGCACACCTGATTCTCCCCTTTCGGGGGTGAGATATGTAGGCACCCTTCTAGGGTTCGGTGATTTTTTTTAAGAAAAAAAAAGAAGAAGAGGTTTTGAAAAATCGTTGAACTCTAACGCATCTTCTATCTCTTGTCCAGTTAGTTTAAGGTGGTTGGTTTGTGTCATTTTGGCAGGTCCTCCATATTTCTCCAAGTCACAGAGAAAGTTATGGCCAACAAGGATACCTAGTTTGTTGTCACTAATCAGATAGGGAGTTTGGGGAATGAGAATGTAGGAGCTAATGAAGAGATTTAGAAATTGAGGCAGCAAATGATAGAAATGCATCGAGCTTGGGCTAATGGGTTGCCGCCTCTTCCATTTCTCGTAGATAATCTAGAATATCTTTCTAGTTTGCCTCCATTGCCATATGCACAATTTTCTATTTTGGTCGACACGCCACAACATGTATCAGGACCTACTCCGGGGAAACAGTATCCAAACACTTCCAATATTCATTTCCTCACTCCTCAATACAAAATTACCACATGCTCGGCTCCGCCTGCTATTCATGCTTTTGCAGCCTCACTCCTGTCTGAAGCTCCTGCTTTTAATGTCAATCCAACGGTTGTGATTCCTCACTCTACATGCGACTTTGTATTGAATAATTTTAGTGATCAACATTACGCTCCCGAGCCCACATTTAAGTCGACTGGTCCTTACGATTGCCCTCAACCACTTGAATTTTCTCCTAACACTGAGAATGAAAAACTTGCAAGGACTTGGGGGATACAAAAGTGTCTCATATAAAGATCTCTGCATGTTTTCAGGTGTACATCTTCCTCTTGATTTTAAAATGCCAAAGTTTGAGAAGTATGATGGACATGGCAATCCTGTAGCACATTTGAGACGCCATTGCAACCAGCTAAGGGGCGCTGGAGGGAAGGAAGAATTACTCATGGCATATTTTGGTGAGAGTCTTTCAGGTCTAGCTTCAGAATGGTTTGTTGACCAAGACATTGACAAGTGGAATAGCTGGGATGACCTGGCTAATGAATTCGTGTAACAATTTCAATAAAATATGGAGTTGATTCCTGACGAGAAATCCTTAACTAATATAAAGAAAAAGAATATTGAAACCTTCAGAGAGTATGCGATTAGATGGCGTGAACAAGCTGCTAGGGTGAAATCGCCAATGAAAGAAAGTAAGATAGTGGAGGCGCTTATTCAAGCGCAGGATGAAATATATTATCAACACTTGTTACCTGCATTAGGCAAGCCATTTATTGAGGTCCTCAAAATGGGGGAGATGATAGAGGATGGAATTAAGAATGGTCGCATTGTGATTTTTGCAACATTGAAAGTGACTACTCAAGCAATTCAAAAAGGTTCAGGAAGTGTGGGAGGAAAGAAGAATGAGGAAGATGCATCTGCCGTTGCAGTTGGACAATAGGCATGGGCAAGAGGACCACACCATCGTTACCCACGGGCTCAAACCCAAGTTTATGCCCAAGCTCTACAGAATCTTTACCAAAATCCATTATATCACATTCCCCCACCTCCATATCAAGTGTATAATGCGCAACCTTATGTTCAACCTCCATCTTACCCACACTGGCGTGCGCCAACTCTGCCGAGTTATCCTCCAACTCAACATACATACCAAAGCCCTTCTAGGCCTGGTTTTTAATTTAAACCAAATAATGAAATGAGACAGAAGTCGAGGGATAGCTTCACACCCATTGAAAAGTCGTATGCAAGTTTATTCCAGAGATTGGTACAGCAGGGCATGATCACTCCTCTTCTTGGGTATACTCCTGACCTACATTCAAGAAGTTTTGATCCTAATGTATGATGTACATATCATTCCGATGTTCAGGGTCACAGTATTGAGGATTATCGTGCTTTGAAAAGAGAAATTGAAAAGATGATTCAAGATAAATCAATCATGGTGCAGAACATTGACAGTGAGGGAAGCTCTAGTCATGCTGATATGGAAACCAGTTGCTAAGATGTCAGGCTGAGCAATTGAGAAGTCACCCCTCTCCTTACTAGGAAGGGGTTTGGTAGCTTATTTTGTTTTATTTTCTGTTCTCTTAATTATTTCAGGGTTGTAGTTCGGAATCTGTCTTGTTTTGTCCTTTTGTTATTTATGTTCAAACCCTTCTATCTTTTGTTTTGACTAAATGAAGTGTCTCATTTTCCTTTGTGTTTTAAATATGTGTTGTTTGTTTGTTTTCTTTACATAGTATATTTTCTGTTGACTCTAGTGATATGACATGCTAGTGAAATTTTCAGCCAAATCTTAAAATCTTGCTTAAGTATAAAAATTGAATCAGAGGGTTAAAGTTAGAAAAAGAGAGCATATGAGAAAATAGATAGAGTGCTAAGACATTTGGTGACAAGTTAAGAAAATTATTTTGAGAATCACAAGAACAACTTGGTCATCAATCGAAAGGCAAGTCTCAATTAGGTAAAATAATGGACGTATGATCCCTATATCAAGAGAAACAAGAAGATAAGCAGCTCCACGAAAGCATGAGTCATTTGATGTGAGGAATGTACAACAAAGGTGGAGTTTACAGAAGAAGTAGTGACGCACAAACTCAATCTGCTTAAAAAGATGTCGCAAATGATCTTCATCTCTCACTTCCAATTGCATGTTATGTACTTCCATTCTCAAGGATTGATATGATAAAGGCATTTCATTCTGCTATCCAAACATTGTGTCATCCTCTGTTTACCCTATTTGAGCCTTAGTGTTATTTTCTTTCATACCTCTCTTTTAAAATCAAGATAGAGTAAACAAAGTTCAAAGAATAGTGTCGAGTAAAAAGATAAAGTCAAAAAGTTACAAAAAAGAGACAAAAATGTTTCCAAAAAAAAAGAGTGTCAAGAAAAATAGAGTTAGAAAAAAAGAATCACAAAGTGAAAAGAATGAATAAAAAAAAAAGAAAAATCAGATCAAAGCAAAAGAACAAACTGCCAAAACTACGCATGACCTGATTCTCCTCTCTCAGGGGTGAGATACGTAGGCTGCCCTACTAAGGGCTGGTCCAACCAAATAAATAATTTAGCGCCACCCAGTCAAAAGAAACTAGGGCATAAGTTAATCCTCATTGTTTGAGTCGATTTCAAAAGTTGTAAGTCCCATCCCACTTCAATTGTCATTTGGGCCCCATGCAATCCTTTCTTTCTAGCCCTATCCAAAAGCTAAGTTACAACCAAATAAAGACCTTCGGATCAATCTTTGAGAATGTTAAGGCTAAGCACGCAATTGATGTGATGACACATTTTAGGAACTACTCGTTTTCCTCAGCATAAGAAGTCAGGAGAGAAATAAAAATGAAAGAGTCTTATCGGTGAAAACCCTCACGGGCACCATAAGGCGATGGTAATTTGAGATAGATAAGAATGAGAGTCATTGGTGAAAACCCTCACGGGCACCATAAGGCGATGGCGAGTTGAGAGAAAAATGAGAGAGGCTTGTTGGCAAATATCCTTCAATGTGCCACTAGCCGAATGAGCTCTTCGAATGCAATGGGTTCAAGCAAGTAACTTAGTTTTAGAGCCATTCACTCAACAACAATTGGTAGAAAGTTTGATGGAAAGATCCGGCAGCTTGATCCAAAATGCATGACATAATCATTAGAGTTGACTGTCGTTTCTAGATAAATTTTTCATTTCTTTATTTCAAATGGGGACATTCATTGTCTTTTCTTTCTTCTCTTTATTTTTTTTTTATTATCTTTAGTCAGTTGTCCAAATAAAATTATTGTTATTTTTTTCTTTTTTTCTTTTTTTCTCTCTTGTCTTTAAGTCAAGTTTGTGTCAAAACAAGTGAGAAAAGATCTCAAAACTGGCTACCAGCTTCTTCAATTGCACAAAGCAAGACAAAAGGGCCAGCACATGCAAAAGACATGATCGTGAGCCGAAATAAGGCATACAAAAATTTTGTCAACAGAAAAGTCTGGGAACTCATGGAAATACCAAGGTTCAAAGGGCGTATCTGAGGAGCTTGGCAAAGCTGAGATACTTTATTTGTCTCAGAGTTACTCTTAATAATCTGAGTTCGAGTCAATGATACAGCAAGTCAGTGACACATTCTAATGGTTGAAAGCAAGATTAAATGTGACAGGGGCAAGAGCGATTTCCACAAAAGCCAAAGCCACAAACCAACCACCATGTTTTTAAACTAATAAGTTTTCTTTGTATGAAATAGGAACACATGCTACCTTCGAATCAAGGATTTCAAACCCTAAACATCAAGGGCCGTAATATTCTCACTTCTACAAATGCAAGAGGCAATGTTTCTGCACATATTTGGTATTCAAACCCATGGTAATTCAAGCGGCATTTGTAAAGAGACGCATTTCCTTGTTTTGGTAATTCTAGCAATATTTGTAAAGAGACGCACTTCCTTGTTTGGGTGATTCCAGCAATATTTGTAAGGAAACACACTTTCTTATTTGGTAAATCCAGCAACATTTGTGAGGAAACACACTTCCTTGTTTGGACAATTCAAGCAACATTTATAAGGAGACACACTTCCTTATTTCGGTAATTCAAGCGCTATCATAAGGAGACACACTTCCAAAGGAGACACACTTTCTTGTTTTGGTAATTCAAGCAACATTGGAGACGCACTTTCTTTCTTGGGCAATTCGAGCAACATTTGTAAAGAAATGCACTTCCTTGTTTAGTTAATTCAAGAAACATTTGTGAGGAGACGCACTTCCTTGTTTGAGTAATTCAAGAGGCATTGGTAAGGAGACACACTTCCTTGGTTTGGTAATTCAAGCGGCATTGGTAAGGAGATGCACTTTCTTATTTTGATAATTCAAGCAACATTGGTAAGGAGATACATTTCTTTGATTGGGTAATTCAAACTTTGCTTTTGGGTAATGCACTTCCTAGCAGTCCCCTTGATTTCTAGAAAATGCACTTTCTAGTCGAGTTATTGCACTTAATACTTTGGAGACGCACTTTCTTGCTAGTTTTCATTTGTTAGGTGACACACTTTTTAACTTAAACTTGTATCTCTAGAAGATGCACTTTCTAGTTAGAATCCCTCACTTTAATTCTTAGGAGACGCACTTCCTAGGCTTGGTTATTCAATTTTACTCTCAAGAGATGCATTTCTTGGTCAGAGTCTTGATTCATCATTGCAACATGCAAGTAGGTATGATGTGACTTTCCCAAAAGTCTTCTGATAATAAACTGGGGCAAAAATTTAATTCTTTTTTTTGAACTTTACCTTTCTGGCAAACGAAATTTCTCTTTATAATAATTCTTGTTTGGGATAATTTTCTTTTAGTTTTGATGTGATTTCAGGCGCCCACCTGAAGAACAGGGTGAATAAATGAAAAGTCAAGCAACAAGTTGAAGAAGTTGAAAACAAAGCAACAAGGTGAAAATATGAAAGTTAACAGATTGAAAAATAGCAAGTCAGGAGCCCGCCTGAAGAATAGGATGAAGAAATTGAAAGTTAAGCAATGAGGTAAAGCATTGGAAAACAAAGCAACAAGTTGAAGAAATTGCAAGTCAGGAGCCCGCCTGAATAATAGGGTGATGAAACTTAAGTCAGGAGTCCAACAGAAGTTGTATAGATAGGATTATTGTAATTTCATTTATGTTTCAACTTGTAATTTTCATTTTTGATGTAATGATAGAGCCGCGGACCGGAGCCTCGACGGGACCTCACTGGACTCTCCAACTCGGTCGTCCTTCTTCCTTTTATTTCTTTCCTGTGAATAATGATCGGGTCAAAATTCTGTCTCGTTGTCTACTTCTTTGTATAAAAACACTTTGTGTTTACCTGCAAAGAGGGGCATGATGTAGACACATAATTTTGTCCCTCCCCGAAAGCATTCTTACCATTTTACCCTCATCTTAGTGTGTACCCTCACCCGTGTGATAACCCTTTCACAAAAAGACAAAAAATAACAATTTTTAACTAATTTTATCTTATTCTAACAACCCCTCCCTATTAAAAAATGACACATCACCCTCACCACTCCCTCTCCACGTGACCTCCCCTTTTTATTTCTTGTCCACAAAGCAAATAAAAGGACCCAGAAGCATATTCCCTAGAGGTGATACTCACTATCACTCTCAAAACAAAAGAACCGACTGCAATTCTCACAAGAAGGGAGATACAATATTATACAGATAGGGGTCTTCAACTTTTTTCCTTTTCAATCGAACAAGATACATATACACAGACCAAAAACTTCATCATCAGAGATTTTTCTTTTCCATTTTTGGATACCCATCACCATTCCATTGGCTGAATAGCAACATACACAAATTGGAGGGAGATTGAGAGAGGAGAAAAAAAGCAAGAAAAAAAGAGAGAGAAGTAGCGAGAGAAAGCGAGAGAGAGAGCAGAGAACCGCGAGAGAGGTATAGAGAGGAGAGAGATCGAACGAGATACGATTCAGGGCGGAGGAGAGCAGCGCCTCCACTGTTAAGCTCGCCGGGGCTCCGGCGACGCTATAACAGTGACCGGAGCATGCTGGGAGGCCATTGAATCCGACCTCCAGTGTCGATTCCGGCGACCATCTATTGGAAAGCAACCAAAAATAGTAACGGAGTATGCTAATTAGGTACGATTGGTAGGGCTCTGTGATCTTTGCTTTGGGTTGCAGGTTTGCTTTCATGAATTCGTGTTCAGGTCAAATTTTAGGATTCTTGCGGTTGATTTAGTACGGAGTTGGTGAGTCCTTTGTTGAGGTTCGATTCGAGGTTCTTCGGCATGGTTTCTGTCCTTTCGTTGAAGTATTATTGAATTTCAAAACCTTCGAATCGAGGTCTAATTCTCTTCTTTCTCTTTTTTATTTCGTTATTTGTCGTGTTCTATGCTTTGAATTGAATTCGGTGTGTTGATTGATCCGTGGTGATGTGAATTATTGTTTGTTTTGATTTGGTGTTTGATTTCCTTGATTATGGATTAATTATAAGGTGTATGACGAAATAATATCTCATGGAGGATTAAAATTGATTATTTGGGGAATGGGAATCGAAAATTGATAAAAGTGAATATTATAGTATTTTGATTCATTGTTGATGTTGAACGTGATATTTCATCGAGCGGGTAGGCAAGCACTAGGCTCGAGTAGGCAAAATTTAG
>NW_025815100.1:0-2380 GCF_002878395.1 Capsicum annuum | reverse complement strand
AACTAAATTCAAATCACAAGTCCACATTTCAAGTACCTACACTTAAATATTTTCTAGTGATTATGCCGGGAGGTTCGAGTCCTTCATAAAGACATATACGATTATGGATATTCTCTGGTTCATGCAGCTACACGCACTGAGGTCCTTCCAGCTAGGGGAGAGCTGGGACTATATAGATCGTGGGTGTCTTATTCTATGATGGTTATGCCACATAGCCCAGGTTAAGGTTTTTAAAGTTCATGCTAAGCCTTGTCCCTTATCCCGCAGGATATATGTATATGTATATATGTTATTGCATATGATGATTTGTATTGATTTTGAATGATGGCATTATTTTATTCTTCTATCCCTACCATCTCTGGATGCTGTATCCCTATGTGATACAGGTGCCAGAACATTTTCTAACTTTTCTGCATAAAGACCAGGTGTTCGAGCAGTTCATGAGTTGACATTGAAGTGGTGAGATTTCATACTTCAAAAGGCTTAATTTTATAGTCTTTATATTCTATGTCTTAGACTTGGTTTAGATTTTGCTTTTGCTATCATCGGGAGAATGTACCAATATTTTATTGACTTTGTATATTGTAGAGGCTTTGTTGGATTACTGTGGACTTGGGTGTGTTATTTTGTGGATTTTTTTGGTGATGGATGGTTTTTCAATTAACGGTGATAGACTTAGACTTTTCATGACATAATATTAGTCATATTTTCCATTATCTTGCTATATGTTTGGAATTTATTCGACATTTGAGGTTATTGTGTTGACTAGGTTAGGTGAAGAAGGTGATCTCCAATCCAAATGGGACTTGAGATACCCATCACGGTCAGGCCCTGGTTTGGGTTATGATAAATTTTGTATCAGAACCTAGGTTCATGGTCAATTGGGTGTCCACAAAGCTGTGTCAAGTAGAGTCTCTTTTATGAGTGTGTAGCACGCCACACTTATAAGAGAGGCTATGAGAAATTAAGGAATTTTTCTCCTTTTTGTTGTGTTCATTTCGGGCTATAGAGTCTAAGGTCTTGGATTTTTTCTGATTTTCTTCTGCTTATCTTTCAGATCATGCCTCAAAGAAGATCTGATATCCGCATAAACTCTTCTGTCCCGTCTGAGGAAAATGTGGATGAAGCTTATCCAATATTTGGGGTACAGACCCGGTCCAGGGTCGCTGTATCTAACTGTCCTCGTGGGGTCTCACCCATCCCCACTGATCTTACTCCTAAGGGTAATACTCATATTCAATCGCCTCAAGGGGAGGCTACTAATTTTTGAGTTCCATCACTTTGTTACCTTGTTGACTCATTTGGTTGCGTCTCAGTCATAACAGTTAGGTTTTGATGGTGTTGCTATGGGTTCTTCTGAGGCCACTAAAGTTGGAAAAGTTATGAGGTTGCATCCTCCAATATTTACTGTTGCTAAGGTTGAGGAGGATCTTCAAAGCTTTAGTGATAAGATGGAAAAGATCTTTTAAGTTATACATGCTTTAGAGGTTGAGGGTGTGGAGTTTGCTACATACCAATTAAAAGCTATGGCATCCTAGTGGTATAAAGAGTGGGAACAGTTGAGAGGTGAGCATACTAGTTTTGCCTTATGGGAGAATCTCTCTTGTACATTTCTGGACAGCTTCTTTTCTCAGGAGTTGAAGGTGCCGAAAGTGACAGAGTTTGTGAATCTGAGGCAAGGTAGGTTGTTTGTCAAGGAGTATGCCTTAAAATTTTATTAGTTGTCTACGTATGCTCCCGAATTGGTATTTAATATGAGGTCCCGAATAAGAAAGTTTGCTTTGAGATTGTCTCATGATTTAATTCTTGAGAGTAAGGCTACATTGTTGAATATGGATATAGATATCTCTAGATTGGTTGTGTATATGAAGTAGGTCAAAGAGGAAAAAAAAGAAGGTTAAGATTAATAAGAGGCAAAATAAGAAATTTCAGTATTCAGAGTAGAATGAGGGCCAACATCATAGTGGTATGTGGTTTAAGAAGAAGAACTAGAAGAGTCCTAACTTCTATTCTATAGCTAGTGCTCTTTACACAAAACTATCTGGTGACTGAGACTTTTAGAGTGGTGATGAATCTAGGGCATAGAGTGCCCAATATCAGGCTAGTGGGGCCCAGTCAGCACTATCCTACCCCCTTTGCAGATTTTATGGTTAGCTCTACATTGGTCAGTGCGAGAAGAGAAAGAACTGATGTTTTATGTGTTGTCAGATTGGGCATATGCAACGGTATTGTACTTCTAGAGTTGTTTCTGGGGCTAAAAGGGTCCCTATTTCTAGCTCATCAACTCCTGTACTTAAGGGTGTTGTTTCTGCTTCGTCTTTAGTTTCTAGCTTCGGTACTGGACAAAATTATTTGTATGCACTTGCTACTCGTCAAGAGT
>NW_025815099.1:0-2069 GCF_002878395.1 Capsicum annuum | reverse complement strand
GGACTCTTTTGCTTTATCCTTCTACCTTGTAGACTTCTTGATCTACTCAACCTTTAAATGTTTCAATTATCTTCATATAGTCGTGTGACCATCCTTTGCTTATCCATGTGTTGAAAGCTTATGTAATAATTTTAGCATGTCATAATTTCAGCATGCACTCCATATGTCCAAAGCAGTTTCACTTGTATGGACTAGATTGCACAACATGTTTCATTCATCTTTCTATCATCAAAACTTCTTATACCCTAACATCAGCCCACTTCTTGCACTTGATGGACACCTCACTCTTGAGGGGTATTGTGGACATTTCACACTATTTTTGTAATATCTATAAATAGAACCTTTTAGGGTTTCATTCATTAGACTTTGATGATAATGAATGTTGTAACATTGAAAGACAAGTCCTCTCTCCTTGAGGCACAAATCCGAAACTTGTAACTAGGGTGATACTAGGGTGGAATCACTAGTGTTGCATTCTTGCTTAGAACGTTGGGAGCTAGAGGAGGTTGAGGTCTCTCTTGTGCTCACCGAAGAGATAGGTATTTGTAGTATGTAGTGTTAAGGTTACAAGAGTGGAATAGGCTCTTGGTTTCTTAAGATTATACCTTCACTTTGTTTATCTATCTATCTTTACATTTCTTGTACTCTTTGTTGTTGTTCTAGTCATAACCGTGTGTTGTTGTTTCCATTGTGTTATTGTTCATCTTGTTCTTTATCTTGTTATCTTGATACTCTCTTTGTTAGTTTGTAGTGGATTTTGTGGTGTCAAATACACCATTGTTATCTCGTATTGTTGTTGTTGTAGTGAATCCGAGAGTGGTCTCCAAAAAGGTCCTCAGATCCTTAAGATTAATGGATTGATTTGGAGTGTGTTTTCATGCTTCCGCTGTCATTCTCGTATCATTTGGTATCAAAGCATGGCTTGATCTTGTTCCCACAAGATCAATCTTGGGCTTGTTAGTTGAAAAATCAAAAAAAAATTGTTGAAAAAACTAAAAATTCTGAAAAAAGTGCAATCTGCCCGTGTTGTGTTCTTGGCCGAGAATTGCGTTCTTGTTGTGTCTTGGCTGAGATTTTTTTATTTGTATTGAGTTTTTCTAGTGTTAGCTTTGTTCTTCACTAACACTTGAGTCAATGTCTAAGTTTGAGCTTTGTTGTTGTTGTCATGAACTAGTAAGACCGTGTGGTAGACATTATTGTTGAAAAACTTGACTTGGACGTGTGTGTGGTTGTTGTTATTGAAAGGAGCGTTGTTTTTGTAGTTCTTGGTGAATGTTTTTGTGTTATTGAAATTCCTCACAACCTTCATCTCTTGTTAAAACCGAAGACACAACACTAAAGAGACTTGACAGTTTATTGTTGTGGATTGGAGTTGGCCATTGGAATTGTTGTTGTTCTTGAAGATTGTTGTTATTTTTCTTGGTGTGGTTGTTGTTGTTCTTAAAGCTCTTCATCTTCCTTCATATATTGTTAGAACATAAAGTGAGTGCTAGATCCTAAAAGGTGAAAGAAAAAGGTGTATGTACTTGTTAGTCTTGAAAGACCTCAACTACCAAAAGATTTTATATCACTTCTCAACTACTTTTCCATGATTTAAGGACCCATGTTTTAAGGAGAAGTACAAGAAAAAGTCAAGTCTTGAAAATTGAAAAAGGCTCCAAGATTTATTTTTCCTCCTAAAACAAATTCCACCAATCCAAATTAATTTTTGACAAAGACTTGAACATTTGAGAATAACCACTTGATAAAACCGAACCAATACGTGGCTGCCACATCATCAAGTTACTGTTCACACATCAAATTTTAGCTCAAATTTCATATTTCTTAGTTTCCTTTTTTTGTTCCTTAGTTTCAATTTCGTTGATTCCACTACTAATTGGCAAACTGGTACTCATCTACTAGATTGTTAGTTAGTCTTTGTGTTCGTTCATTCGTGTTAAGCATTTGTTGTGTGCTTTTCTCTTTTGTGAATTCATTGTATCTTGTTGGTTCAAGTTTGTAAACAAATTTTCTTTTGAGTCTGTTAGCCCATATGTTATTGGGCCTTTAGTTTATGGACCTTTAGGTTA
>NW_025815098.1:0-1384 GCF_002878395.1 Capsicum annuum | reverse complement strand
CAAGAGATGTGATGGAAAGGATATATGAGATATGTGGATTGTATATGCGTTGACGAACCCTTCATGGGTCCTGCGTTGGGAGGCTTGCCTCCATAGGTGTATACGGGGATTGTGTGACGATCTCGGAGGTTGTGCGATGACCTCATGCATCATCATATACCTTACACTTACTTTATTGTATTATGTTGTGTTGTATTGGCATATTAACTTGTCATCTATGTATTTATCGTATCTTCTTTTACTTGTATTTGATGATCTTGTACATGCATGCTCCCCTAGTTCTTTTTATATGTGATATAATACGTACTTTTGTTCTATCTTGGTGTTATGTTACAATATATGTGAGATATATTAGAACTGTTAGTGCAAGCGGTGTAGGCTACCGTTGTGGGATATTTTTTGATTGCAGGTGACGTGCCCTTAGTGTATATTTTGTATGCTTTATTTACTACTTTACTTGGTTGGGTTATAATACCTACTGAGTACAAGTGGACCGTACTCATGCCTACAACGCCCTTTCGGTGCAGGTTATTAGCTCGAGTGCACCTCAGCTTGCTTGACTCGGCGATTGTTAAAGCTTCCAAGGTAGAAGTTGGACATTCATACGTCCAAAGTTCACCTCTATCTTTCTATAGTAGTTATGTCTTCATTAGTATTCGGAGACAAGTATTATTCATTTATGATTATTTTTCCAATGCATTTGACTCTTGGATTGTATTAGTAGTTCTTACACTATTGACACCTGGTTTTGGGCATGATTAGTACTTTGGATAAGTTCTTTCCGCATTGTTATGATTATTTATATGGTTTGGCTTCATTCTAGAAGCCTTACGTTGGGATATTTTTGTTTTTTTCTCTTTTCGTATTAGTTTGGGTGATAGGCTTACTTGTCAAGATATGCCGCGATAAATGCCATCATGACCCTGGATTTTGGGTCGTGATAAATTGGTATCATAGCAGCCAGGTTTCATTGGTCTCAACAATGTAAGAACAAGATGTCTAATAAAGTCTTGCAGATCGATACATAGACGTCTGTATCTATCTTTGAGAGGCTATAGGATATCTTTAGGTAACCTCCCTTATTTTATTCTTTATCATGCAAATTCTTTCATATCTTGTGTTCTGAGTTGTGTTTCACTCTTTTTGTACGGATGGTGTTGCTTATACTACATATCAGTTGAGAGATATTATGAGAAATTAGTGGATATTATTTGTCAGTTGTATGCTTATTGATGCTCCTGAGTTGTCATAGGATCAGTTTGTTGATGCCTTTCTAGAGAGATTTGTGCCTTTCAGTTTGAAATATCGTATGTGAGATGAGTTTGATCAATTGGAGCAGGGACCCATGATAGTTTTTGAGTATAAGGCATGCTTCCATGCCCTG
>NW_025815097.1:0-1408 GCF_002878395.1 Capsicum annuum | reverse complement strand
CCTTGCATGCACTATTTAGGGCATGCAAGGTGTTTGTTAAAATGCCTAAGTGAAGAAGAATTGAGCACTTTGACCTATTTGTGATCTAAATGATGATTCCATGCCATATCCATGTGCTTAAGTTAACTCCCATGCTAAAGCTATGCCTACCATGTGTTTGATAATGTGCCTCAATGAATAAGTGATGATCAAGTACCTAGTCTCCATGCTCCAAGATTTTGCAATGTCTCTTAAGTTATGCCATGTCTACTTGATCAAGATGATTTCTATGCTATTAATGTGCTATGAATATGTTGTTGGCTTTTCATGATATTAGAATTGACCATGATGTTAGCTATATGAAAAGGTTATGAAAACCACATGATTTATGAATTCCCCATAGATGCTATATTATGGATTGTTAATGTTGGTCAAGTACTCTTGTATGTCAAGTTATGTCAGTTTCCTTCCATCGAGTCCTGGGGGTATTCGTACCCGAAAAATATAGCTGTGTACCTAGAGCCATGTCATGTTTTCACGATACTCTCAGTCAAACCATGTTCATTATACTTAAGTCCGTCTCATGACTCAGGAAAACTCGTGTAAAGGCAGTATCAGTTCAGTTTTACTCAGTACTCAGTAATCTACGTAATCTTAGTAATATTCCGTCAGTCTATGGAATTCAGTAAATCTCAGTATTAGTACAATTTAGTTCAGACATCAATAAACTCAGTCAGCTAACAGAACTCAGTAGCATTTAGTCAGTTAACAGAATTCAGTAGTGTTTTGCTAGTCATTGAAACTCAATAAACTCAGTCCATGTTCAGTTCAGTTAAACAAAAATATCAGTAACAGTTCAGTTAATTCTAGTATGAACTAGCAAATTAGTCCTGTATAATCACTTCAGTGTCATTCAGTTGGGAGTAGGATTCAGCACCGAGCGAACCCAAGGATGGGAACTCACTTGCCAGTAGAGGGTGTGATTCTTAGAAGCAGTCCTTGCGTTCTAGAACTATGTAGCCAGCATAGGTTGAGACATTAATACCTGTCATTTAAAGGTAGATGAGGTGGCTTAACCTGTCAGATGAGGGTTCCCACCGTTCTCATTAGAGTACCTGCCAGATGAGGGCCACTCATAGCTTGTCCTTACCCATGGCACGGTATTGACACCCTTACAATCAGGGAAGAGATTGGACCCCAGCTTAGCTATTATAGCGTATTTGGGGCATGTCGGTTAGATAACTACTTTCCACATTTTCAGTATCAGTCTTAGTAAAAGAACTCAGATAGTTCTTCAGGATATCAGGACTGTCAGATACAGTCAACTTAGATACAGCACGAAACTCAGCTAGTTCCATCAGATTTAGGACTGTCTGATACAGTTATTCATGCTATCAGTTATCAGAACTCATGTTATCAGATATATCAG
>NW_025815096.1:0-1062 GCF_002878395.1 Capsicum annuum | reverse complement strand
TTTGAACTCTATTCCTTAATTGAATATAGAACGGTTTAGTTACAAGAGTTCAATTCGCGGAAAGCATAAAATATAGGAAAGTTCCAGGTTAAATAAAAATACTAAGACTCTAAACTCAAATCTAAAATAATGAACCATCAACCTCCAATTCCTATTTGAACAACCTTTTATTGTTATTAATCCATTTGAATCATTACTAAACTAAAATAGCTTACTCAATCTCGACGATTGCTTATTCATAGGCTATTATGAGTTCAAGTCAGGCCGCTATGGTGAAATTGGTAGACACGCTGCTCTTAGGAAGCAGTGCTAATGCATCTCGGTTCGAGTTCGAGTGGCGGCATACCGTCTTCTAAAAAGGATAAATAGATCTTATAATGAATTTAATTCCCGATTTCCATTTTAGGATTATGTAATTAAGGGACTCTTCTTTTTAAAGATTTTTATGATATTTTCAACCTTAGAGCATATATTAACTCACATTTCCTTTTCGATCATTTCAATTGTAATTACAATTCATTTGATAACCTTTTTAGTCGATGAAATCGTAAAGCTATACGATTCGTTAGAAAAGGGCATAATAGTTACTTTTTTCTGTATAACAGGATTATTAGTTACTCGTTGGATTTCTTCGGGACATTTCCCACTAAGCGATTTATATGAATCATTAATTTTCCTTTCATGGAGCTTCTCCCTTATTCATATAATTCCGTATTTTAAAAAAAATGTTTTAATTTTAAGTAAAATAATGGGGCCAAGTGCTATTTTTACCACTTCAGGTATTTTAACTGAAACACACCAATCTGGAATATTAGTACCTGCTCTTCAATCTGAGTGGTTAATAATGCACGTAAGTATGATGATATTGGGCTATGCAGCCCTTTTATGTGGATCGTTATTAGCAGTAGCACTTCTAGTGATTACATTTCGAAAAAACGGAAAGCTTTTTTATAAGAGCAATGGTTTTTTAAACGAGTCATTTTTCTTGGGTGAAAATGTTTTAGAAAATACTTCATTTTTTTCTGCTAAAAATTATTACAGGTCCCAATTGATTCAACAATT
>NW_025815095.1:0-4148 GCF_002878395.1 Capsicum annuum | reverse complement strand
AATATTGTAACTCTTTGGTGATTATAGTGGAGGTTTTGGTCCCGTGATTTTTTACTCTTCACACTGAAGGGTTTTTCACGTAAATCTTGTGTCTCGTGTGATTGTCTTTATTCTTGTCTTGTTTCATTTGGTTGATTTGTTTGCTGTATATTACTCTATTTTTCTTGGGTTTGTTTGTCTCCTCTTGGTTCAAGTTGAAAGGGAAAGTTTAGTCTTGGGTATTTTCCGCTGCTACCCTGTCGGGCTCTTTGATTGTGTACCCATCTTTCACAACAAAGTGGTATCAAAGCGTTGGTTGTTGTTGATTGTCGATTTGAATGATGGAGGAAAATATGAGCAAGATAGTGTGTTTGAATGGTAGTAACTATCATACTTGGAAAGGCAAGATGAAAGATCTTCTATTTGTCAAGAAAATGCATCTACCTGTGTTTGCATCTACTAAACCTGAATCCATGACAGATGAGGATTGGGAATTTGAGCACTTATAGGTTTGTGGCTATATCAAACAATGGGTTGAAGATAATGTTAGAAATCATATTTTGAATGAGACACATGCTAGAAATTTGTGGGACAAGCTTGAGACACTTTATGTTTCGAAGACTGCCAATAACAAGTTGTTCTTGCTTAAGCAATTGATGAATGTCAGGTATAAAAAGGGCAGTCCTATTTATGATCATATAAATGATTTTCAAGGTGTTCTTGACCAACTATTCAGAATGGGTGTAAAGTTCGATGAAGAAATCCAGGGACTTTGGCTTCTTAATACTCTGCCTGACTCTTGGGAAACTCTTCGAGCTTCTTTGACTAATTCTGCTCTCGGTGGTATTGTAACTATGGAATATGTTAAGAGCGGTGTCTTGAATGAAGAGATGAGAAGAAGATCTCAGGCCTCATCTTCTTCATCTTCACACTCTGATGTTTTGGTTACTGAAGAGAGGGGGAGAAATAAGTCCAGAGATTCAAATGATAGAGATAAAAGTAGAAGCAAGTCAAGGTCCAAATTCAAGAATGTTACATGTGACTATTGCAACAAAAAATGGCATATCATGAAATATTGTTACAAGCATAAGAGAGATATGAGACGGCAAAAGAAAGAAGGCGATAATGAAAATCGTGTTGATGTTCTTGCTAATAATGATCTTCTTGTTGCTTGTGGTGAGAATGCCATTAATTTTGTTTGCGATGAGTCTAGCTGGTTTGTGGATTCTGGTGCTACTTCTCATGTTACGCCAAAAAAAGAATTATTTTCTTCTTATACTCCAGGTAATTTTGGGATGTTGAAAATGGGCAATAATGATAAAGTTAAAGTACTTGGCATTGGCACGATTTGTTTGGAAAGTAACAATGGTTCCAAACTAGTTCTCAATAATGTCAAGCATGCTCCAGATGTTCGCCTGAATTTGATTTCTGTAGGAAACTTTGATGATGAGGGTTATGTTAACACCCTTGGTGCTGGCCGGTGGAAGCTTACTAGAGGTTCGATGATTGTGGCTCGAGGTGACAAGTTGTGTAACTTGTACGTATTTTAGGGTTCTACTTCTAGAGGCTTGATAAACTTGGTGGAGAATGATACTTCATCAGAATTGTGGCATAGAAGGTTGAGCCATATGAGTGAGAAGGGGATTAATAGTTTGGCTAAGAAAAAATTATTTTCTGGAGTGAAACAAGAAAAGTTGAAGAAGTGTGTTCATTGCTTAGCCAGTAAACAGAAAAGAGTTTCTTTTCAGAGTCATCCGCCTTCAAGAAAGCTCGATTTGATGGAGTTGGTACATTCTGATTTGTGCGGTCCTCTTAAAGTAAGGTCTCATGGTGGTACACTTTACTTTGTGACTTTTATTGATGATCATTCTCATAAATTCTGGGTATTTCCTTTAAAGTCCAAGGACCAAGTACTTAATGTGTTCAAAGATTTTTAGGCATTGATTAAGAGACAGACAGGGAAGAAATTGAAATGCATCCATTCAGATAATAGTGGTGAGTATATTGGTCCTTTTGATAGATATTGCAGAGAGCAGGGTATTCGGCATCAGAAAACTCCTCCAAAAACTCCTCAGTTGAATGGTTTAGCAGAGAGGCTGAACAGAACTCTAGTTGAGAGGTTTAGATGTATGCTTTCAGATGCTAAGCTACCAGATTCATTTTGGGCAAAAGCACTCAATACTGCTGCTTATGTTATTAATTTATCTTCTACTGTTGCTTTGGATGGTGATGTCCCTGACAGAGTTTGGTCTGTTAAGAATGTTTCTTATGATCATCTTAGAGTCTTTGGGTGTAAATCTTTTGTGCATGTTCCTAAGGATGAAAGGTCAAAGTTGGATGTTAAAACTAGGCAGTGTATCTTCATTGGTTATGGTCAAGATGAATTTGACTATCGTTTCTATGACTCAGTTGAGAAAAAACTTGTTGGAAGCCGTGATGTTGTGTTCTTTGAAGACCAAACAATTGAAGATTTTGACAAAGATGAGAAGGTTGATTCTCAGAGTAGTGAAAGTCTAGTTGACGTTGATCCAGTTCCTTTGACTACTACTCCCGAAGAAAATCTTCATGATGATGAAAATCAAGTTGATAATGAAGATAATGATCATGTTCAGAATGACCAGCATGATGTTGTTGATGCTCCAGTGCAAGTTGATGTGGTTGATCATCAACCAGTTGTTGATGTTCTAGAGAGTTCTCTCAGACGATCTACTAGAGAGAGAATACCTTCATCTCGTTATTCTCCCAATGAGTATGTACTCTTGACTGACGTGGGAGAACCTGAGAGTCTTGATGAGGCCATGGAAAGTGAAGAAAAAGAAAAGTAGTTTGATGCTATGAAAGATGAAATTAAATCTTTGCATGCTAATCATACCTTTGATTTTGTTAAGCTGCCTAAAGACAGAAAAGCTTTAAAAAATTGGTGGGTTTTTTGGGTGAAGCATGAAGATAGTAATTCAGTTCCACAGTACAAGGCTAGATTGGTTGTGAAGGGATTTAACTAGAAAAAAAGAATTGATTTTGATGAGATATTCTCTACAGTTGTGAAGATGTCATCCATTCGTGTGGTTCTAGGCTTAGCTGCAAGTCTAGATTTAGAGGTTGAGCAAATGAATGTTAAAACTGCTTTTCTCCATGGTAACTTAGATGAAGAAATTTATATGGAGCAGCCCAAAGGTTTTGAAGTCAAGAAAAAAAAGAATTATGTTTGCAAATTGAAAAAGAGCTTGTATGGTTTAAAACAAGCTCCGAGGCAGTGGTACAGGAAGTTTGGTTCCTTTATGAGTCAGCAGGGTTTCAAGAAGAATACTTCAGACCATTGTGTTTTTGTGCAAAAATTCTCTGATGGTGACTTTATTATTGTGTTGCTTTATGTTGATGACATGCTTGTTGTTAGTCATAATACTTGTAGGATTCAAAAGTTGAAGCAAGAGTTGAGTAAGTCTTTTTCTATGAAAGACTTAAGACTAGCAAAGCAAATTCTTGGCATGCAGATTGTCCGTGACAGAAAGGTCAAGAAGTTGTGGTTATCACAAGAGAAGTACATTCAGAAAGTACTTCAAAGGTTCAACATGGATAAGGCTAAGGTTGTCAGTACACCTTTAGCTATGCACTTCAACTTGAGCATGGAGCAGTGTCCTTCCAGTGATATGAGAAGGAAGATATGAAGATAGTTCCTTATGCTTCAGCCGTTGGTAGTTTGATGTATGCAATGGTTTACACAAGACCGGATATTGCTCATGTTGTTGGTATTGTTAGCCGTTTCCTTTCTAATCCAGGAAGAGAACATTGAAATACTGTAAAGTGGATTATGAGATATCTTTGTGGCACTTCTAGTCTGAGTTTGTGTTTTGGTACAGGGAAGCCTATTCTTTGTTGTTATACTGATTCAGACATGGTTGGTGATGTTGATACTCGCAAGTCCACTTCAGGGTATTTGGTTACTTTTGCAGGGGGAGCTGTGTCTTGGCAATCTAGGTTGCAAAAACGTGTTGCTCTATCTATTACAGAAGCTGAGCTTATTGCTGCCGTTGAAGCTTGTAAAGAATTGCTTTGGATTAAGAGATTCTTGAGGGAACTTGGTTGTGCTCAAAAGAGGTATGCGCTTCATTGCGACAGTCAAAGTGCCATACATCTTGGCAAGAATTCTACATTTCATGGTCGGTCTAAAC
>NW_025815094.1:0-2361 GCF_002878395.1 Capsicum annuum | reverse complement strand
TATCCATGCTTTATCATATCCCAGCTTCAGTTCTACGTGATTTACCAACTTATCAAACTATGTTTATTACTCATGTTTTAAGATATTTCAGCTTCAGTTTACTTCAGCCTCTTGGTGAGTTTATTACACTTAGCATGCATGTATTATGATTACGTATGCAATCAGTTTTACTTATTGCATTCACCCCTACATACTCAATACATTCCAAAAGTACTGATCCACATACACGTCTATGTGCTACATTGTCTCATAATGTAGGTACAATTTATAGCCTTGGCATCATAATCAAATAGTTACAGTTCCATCCAACAGGTGATGAGTTCTCCTATTTCGGGGACTTCAGTCAGATTGTTCATGTACTTGACTTTATTACTCATATGTGTTGATTAATGGTAGTTTGGGTTATGTCCTAGCTATCTATAGTCAGTATCATATAGACTTCATAGATGTCAATCAGAATCAGTCATGTAATTTCAGTTTCTTCCTTTAGATTTATCAGATTTTAAAACTTTATCAGTTACATACTATTTTAGATTTTTAGTATGATTATATTTCCGCACAACAAAACTTGTTATTTAATGTATTATAATTCAGTTGCTTAACAGTATGCCAGTTCATGGGTTAACTTAGGATCACTTGTGGTTTCTAGCACCATGTGACATCTTGGGTGTACTCCCGGAGCGTTACAAACTTTGTATCAGAGCATAGAGTTCAAATATCCTAAGGTGTCTATGAAGTTCTGTCTTCTCAGCCAGTCCCCACAGACAGTTATAGAATTGCACGTAGGCTAAAAAGTATCCCAGCATTGCTTTTAAGTTTTGAAGTTTGAAGGACTTCATTCGTGTTTATGAAAATTGTGCACTAAGCCAAATTCAGATACACTTTCAGATCCCTTCTCAATATCCTTTGACAGCATGTGACTTAGAGTTAGAAGCATGAACCCAGAAGTTTAGCAGTAGTGGAGTTGAGATAGTGTTATTTGGATTAAACAAATTATGTATCGATGGGGCTAGTTGTTTGAAAAGTGAATCAATAGGCTTGAAGCAGTGTATGCAAGAATTTATGTATGTTGACTCAAAATTATATGTTGTTGATGTTGGGTATATTGGTGTGATGGTAATTTTCATGGTTTGAATGTGATGTTAGTAGGCTATGAAGGAAGTATTAGCAGTGGATTTTACACTTTCATTGTAGTCTTTCGGGGTGAAATTATCTATAGGTATTGTTACATCTCGGAGTCTAAAGTAATATAGTTACAGTTCAGTTTAGAGTTATAAAAAGGGTCCACAGACTTGGAATGATGGCTTGAACTAACAGGGAGATTATAGAACAAGTAACCAAGTCAGGCTCTCGGATTCTAATAGTGATGCCAGTATGTTGTAGAACAGCAGTAAGGGAGGATGATGCCCAACCCATTCTCATCTCAATGTAAAGTTTTTCAGTCATCACGATATTTACACATTCCTTACATGTTAGTTCCATGATCATAGTTCATATTTATTCAAAAAATAAAGAATCATGTACTCTCCCAGTTCCTATGTGAGGAGTTTCAGTTCATTCAGCAGTACGAATCATGTTTCATAAATTTATGAACTCCAAACTCAGGTCATGCAGCTCATGACTCATGCACTCATGCTTTACAGAATGTTTAGTTCCAAAATTCATGCTACACTCTTAATGATCAGAGAAATTCAAATTATGTCATGTATGTCCTCAGTTTAGACCTCTTTGATGAATTCATGTCATTTATACTCTATTTCTCAAGCCTCATTAGCTGCTGCAAAGGATTAAAACTTAAAAATCAGTATTATTTAACACAAAGAACAAGAAGATATACTCCACCAGCTCTTGTTTCTTCTTTCAGTAGACTCTGTTACCATACTGTCACTTGCTGGATAAATCACACAGTGATTTCTCTTTTCTACAAATATTGGTCCACCAGTGAAATGTGGCATTTTGTTTGGTCAATTTATGATGCAACATTATTTCTGTTTACTAGAATCTAGAAGTTGAACTGACACTATTTCCATATATATGAAAGAAGCAACATAATACTACTCCGGCAAAGAATATCACGCTGAAAGGCCTTATTTTTTATTTCTTTCTTTAATTCAGGCAACAAATGAATCATAGTATTCCATGTGGTCATCCTAGTTCTTTGTTTTCCTTCATTGTTGAGGTTTTTGATATTTTTGTTGATGAGCATTATGTGTCATACTAGGCATGGGTCGTGTCAACGCGGGCCCTATATATATATTTCTCTTTTTATCTCAATTTATATGATACAAATAATTTTGAAGTCAAGCAAATTTTAATAGGATTTTAAATATATCTTAATTATTATATTTATTATAATATTTT
>NW_025815093.1:0-1526 GCF_002878395.1 Capsicum annuum | reverse complement strand
TGAGTGATAGTGAATATTGAAAAAAATTAGTGAATTTCGCTTGAAAAAAATTAAAATTTTTGTGAATTTGTTAAAAATATTCAAATTTCAAAATCAAAAATTTATTATGTTTGTATATATGAATTTGTAGTTAAAAATTTAAATTAGTTGGAGAAGAATTTTAATTATTTGGAATGGATTTGATATTTAATTTGTAAGAAAAAATAAAAATATGATTATTCAAATTTTTCTACAATTTATAAATTTTTCTTTTTTAATTAATTTAGTTTTTAATATTTAATTTATTATGTAGCATTTTAAAAATGACTTGCAATTTAATGTAATTTTTTTAATGACGTGGCAGCTGACATGGCAACTGACGTGGGGGAGAGTGTGTTACACTCACAAAAAAAAGGTTTAAAATGTTGCTTTTTAGTGGGTTCAGGGGTCCAGATGACAAACATATAAGTAAAAGTGTACAACTTACAAAACCGACATAGTACAGGGGTCCAGAAGGTCATTTTGCCTTATTTTTATTTTTATTTAAAAACGTCAGTGAAACGGACAAAATTTACACGGTTTTTTCATTTTTAATCAAAGTAGACAAACGGTGGTTACATAATATTTTTTTTGAAAAAATTATTAAATATAACATCGCTATTATCAAATTTCTTTGATCATCTAAAAAACAAGTTTTTTCCCGTTAATAGGTTTAAAAGTGTGAAACCCAACAAAAAAGTCTTATTAAACTGATAAACCCATTAATTATTAGGCCAGTATAAAAGTTAAAATTAAGATTTACTCGTAAAAGTAACAAATTTCAAACTAAACTTCAAATTAGTTACTCAAAAGATGTATTTGGCTTTGCTAGTTTTTACTCAAAATGCTTATGTTAAAATGATTTAATAAATACCTCCTCTAATCTAAAATTAATGAATCTTTGAATGTGGCACACATCTTCAAAAAGTTAATGAATGACATAATTAAATAATAATTTATCAATATTAAGTATCATTTTACTTCTTTTCAAACTTGTTCTAAAAGTAATAAGATTATTCATCAAAATTGAATTTAGAAAAATGAATTCATTTCGAATGATTAAACAAGTGTTAAAAGAAATTTATTTATTTTGAAAAAGAATTTGCATGTAGTAAATTCAATTCAATTATTAGTACATCAACATTTGCTAGCTTAAAAGTTAAAATTCTAGCTCCTCCTCCGAGTCAACATCAGATCAAGATCAAGCTATCCCTCATCCCAAACGACAATAACAAGATGAAATTTAGAACTTTTAAAACACTGATGAAAAGGTGAAATCTAGAACTTTTAAAACACTAATGAAGTAATTAGCAAAAGATTGTTTTTTTGATTTTTCCGTTTCACTGCTTTGCAAAAAAATAAAAACAAAAATAAAAATAAAAATAAAGAAGAAAGGAATGTCATATAATTAAAAAAATACAAACATTTTACATGTGGATGGTAATGTGGCATAATCACGTGTTTTTTTTTTATCTAGGTGGCATGCCTGATGAAATTTCGTTAAAGGG
>NW_025815092.1:0-1190 GCF_002878395.1 Capsicum annuum | reverse complement strand
AGATCTGGAAGGCGGAGAACGGAGCGGTGCCGGCGCTAGTTCGCCGGTGGGGAAGAGAGATCAC
Organism: Capsicum annuum; assembly: GCF_002878395.1. Taxonomy (NCBI): domain Eukaryota; kingdom Viridiplantae; phylum Streptophyta; class Magnoliopsida; order Solanales; family Solanaceae; genus Capsicum; species Capsicum annuum. The sequence goes on along the minus strand of NW_025815092.1, from coordinate 1,126 downwards.
GGCCGAGAGAGAAGGAGGCGGTCGGTTCGGGTCCCTGGCTAGCTAACGGTGTTCGCCTGTGGTGACTATTTCGCCGGCGAACAAAGAGAGGCAGACTATTACGCCGGTCGAAGAAGGTTTCAAGAGGAGGGAGACGAAGACGACGGCGCTATTGCCGTCGTCGTTGGTCGGATGGAGAGACGGCAGTTGCCAGTGACATTTTTGAGAGAGAGAGAGTGAGAGTCTAGAGAGAGAAAGTGCCGATTTTTTTCTTTGTTTTTGTTCTCCTCCTTTTTTTTTGTGTGTATGGGGGTATATATATTGTATTCTCCTTTTTTTGAGTCCTTTCTTCTTGGACAAGAAAAAAAAGAGGGGGGGTGACATAGGGTAGGGTATGGGGCATTGGGTAGTGATGTGTTGTCCGAAATTGATAGAAGGGGTGGTTAATTTTGTTACAAAAGAATATTTGGGGATTAGGTTTGTTAGTGGGTTTGTTATTTTTGTATTTTTATGGGGTATAATCATACAGGTGAAGGCATGTGGTAAAGCAAGGGATAAAAATGTGTAACCTGGGTCTTCGAGAGGGACAGAATTAGGTGTCTACAACTTGTAACCACTAAAAATGGTTCTGCGAGTTCAACCATTCAATCAAAATGCAAATACAAATATATAGAGAAGTTTTCTATGTATGAAACAAATTGACTAACGTGTTCCAACAAACTATTAGTACAAATATTTACAAGATATAACCCCAACTTCACTAAATCATAATAATCCTTTCAACAAAAGATTACAAGCTTGTGTAACCTAAGGAGTTATAAATTTTAATTCCTAAACAACTAAAAAGTCTCCCCAGGTAAGTGTTCCTAAGTCTTCGAGTTATCCCAACTTGAAGAAAACAATCTTAATTCAGTTTACAACTCACTAAAACTAAGATGACATCAACATTACAACTCAATAAACAACCCCTAACACATGAATGCTAAAACTCGTGACACAATACTATATTAAGACCAGGTTCTTCAATATGTTACTTCAAATTTCAAGTTGCACTTTGTAAAGTCAATCTACCAAATGTTTTTTTTTTGCTATGTGAGTGTGTGAGTCACTTAAGTTACTCATCTTATATTTAAATACAACTCTTCAA
>NW_025815091.1:0-2341 GCF_002878395.1 Capsicum annuum | reverse complement strand
CCACTAAAAAGGAAATCTTCTTTTGAGTCAACTTGGTCAATGGAGCTGCAATAGATTAGAAACCCTAAACAAAATACCGATAATAACCTACCAAGCCAACAAAACTTTAAATCTAGATGGGCAAAGTAGGTCTAGCTCAATCACGAACTACTGTAACTTTGGTTGGATCAACTATAATACCCTCATTAATTACCACATAACCTAAGAAAGAAACTGAATCTAACCAAAACTCACACTTAGAGAACATAGCATACAACTTTTCATCCCGTAATCTCTGAAGCACAATCCACAAATGCTTATCATGCTCAACTTCACTCTTGGAATAACCAAGACATCATTTATAAATACAATAATATAGGAGTCAAGATATGGTTGAAACACTTAGTTCATCACTCCATAAATGCAGTAGGGTATTAGTTAACCCTAAGGACATAACCAAGAACTCATAATGACCATATCTACTTTGAAAAGTTATCTTTAAAATATCTGAAGCTCTAATCTTCAATTGGTGATAACTGGACCACAAATCAATCTTCGAAAACATAGCAACACCCTAAAGCTGATCAAATAAATCATCAATATGAGGAAGATGATACATATTCTTAACTGCCTCCTTGTTTAATTGTCAATAATCAATACACATACACATAGAACCATAGCCAAGGCGATACACTAGGTCGGATAAATCCCATATCCAATAACTCTTGTAGCTGATTCTTTAATTCTTTCAACTTAGCCAAGACCATCTTATAAGGGGGAATAAAAATGGGCTTAGTGCTCGGCTCAATATCAACATCACGATCTAGAGGCATATCACGCAAATTCAAAAATAATGCATCCATAAACTCATGAACAACATAAACAGAATCCAAGAAAAGAGGTGAAGAACCATTAGTATCACGAATATGAGCCAAACAAGACAATATTCCCTCTCAACCAATCGACGATCTTGAACATACGACATGACCCTCTTAGGTCTCAAATAAAGCGCACCCTTCAAATTTAGCCTTGGTATACCTGGCAGTGCTAGAGTCGCGATTTTAGCAAAATAATCTAAGACAGCATGATAAGGAGTCAACCAATCCATACCCAAAATAATATCAAAATCAACCATATCAAACATAATTAAATCTACCCAAGTTTTGCGGCCATAAAAAGTCAAAACATAAGATCGGTACACCCAATCCACTACTAAAGAATCTCTTATAAGGGTAGATACATAAATAGGCATGGCAAGAAGCTCACTAATAGAATTAAAACCCAAAGCAAAATATGTAGTCACATAGGAGAAGGTCGATCTGAGGTCAAATAGCATAGATCTATATTTGAAACAAATGAAGATAATACATGTGATCATAACATCAGAAGCCTCCGCATCAGGCCTAGCGGGTAAGCATAACACTAACCATGGCCCTAATTGGATGAGTATCCCTATAACTACCACCACGAGCTCCACCACCTCTATCTCTCACACCTCTTATAGTACCCCTACCCCTCATAGTTAAAATAGAAGTAGCTCTAATTATACGGCGAGTACAGTCCTTGGACAAATGTCTAACCTCATCACATATAAAGCAATTTATATGTCCCGCCTCAATAGAAGAAGGTACCACTGGTCCCGAATGACCACCTTAAACTACTGAACCAGAAGATCTATCACCTGAACTCTATAAGGCCGTCTGTACTGGCCTACCCTTAATCCATGAGAACCTTTAAAATCTCTACAACGAGGAGTCTAACCTCTAAACTCACCAAAATGGTGCACCTTCTTGGTGACTCTCTTAGATGCTATAATAACACCCCCTGTCATCTTGGCATGATCTATAATTCTCTAAAAGATGCTCCAAACATAGCCATATGAGAAGTACCCAACACAAGGCTCAGGGGAGAGTCTCCCAGCACTCCTGCTAGATGGGGAAGATCCACGAACCTAACTACTCCCTTGAGTTTATCCATGACTCAAGGCTCACCCTATGGGAGAAGACTCTATGTCTCTAACCTTGCGGGACCTAGTCAACACCATCTTCATAGAAAATTAAAACATAACTCAACACTCACGGTATACAAGAAATTTGCATGATAAGAAATGAAATGAGGGAGGTTTTCCTAAAGATATCCCATAGATGATACAAGAATTATCACAGATATGGACTTATGAGGGTGCGCGTTGGTACTAAGACTTGGTGTGTACAATTGAAGCTTAGAATAGGTCCAAACACACACCAAAAATCATCCCACTCTTACACTTTAGGGGCACCTCACCCTTGAGGTTATTATGGATACTTTTGTATTCTATTTTGTAATAACTATATAAGGAACATATAAGGGTTTATTTACTTAG
>NW_025815090.1:0-1075 GCF_002878395.1 Capsicum annuum | reverse complement strand
GGAGTTCTTGAACTAGGAACTTGGAATCTTGAATAAATTTACAGAATTAGTGGTGAACTTTGGAGGTTCTTGAAGTTGGATGTAGGAGCTTAGGGTTTTCTTTTTAAGGGAGTTTGATGAAATATAACATATAATGCTTCTAATAGGCTTTACTATAGGGTTTAGATGGATTTTTGGTGAGGGGCAATGACCAAAACACCCCTAAAAATCAAAAAAAATTCTCGAATCTGTCCTTTGGTGGACGGTTTTGATAGTCTGAAGTAGATTAACTATAACGTTTTACTCCGATATTCAAATTGGATGAATCCAATTTCATTAGAAAGAGGACTCTCATATCTTTCCATTTATATATAGTATCTCACTCATATAATTGTGTACGAGGAGTTATGATTGTTTGAAGTTGACTAAAAAATTCACTTTTGATAGGCTGAAGTAGATCGACCATAACCTTTTGCTCCGATAGACAAATTGGATGAAACCAATTTCATTGGAAAGAGGACTCGCAATGCTTTTCGTTGGTTTATAGTAGATCACCCATATCATTATGTACAAAGAGATATGATCATTTAAAGTTGGAGCAAAAATACGCCAGACCTCAGTACTTTTTCCTGCATGTTTTACTGTTCACTACTATTCATAGTTCGATCGAAATTTTCATAACTTGTCACTCGGGTGTCTATTTTGGATGATCCACATATCGTTGGAAAGATTATTCGATACTCTACGCAATGGTGGTTCATAATCTAAGACATTTTACACGGAAATTTTATAATTCATTCTAGAAGATGGAACCCAACACATTTATGCACAAAATTTCAACGAAAAATTTCTCGGGGTATTACATCATCCCCCACTTAGAAATATCCATCCTGGAATGATGCTAGATATGCCAAGATTAGATAGGGAATAGAGCATATAGCCGAAAGCATTTGTTACACTCATCACCACATCGTTTCTCACTCCGAATGCAACATAGAATGCATAAATTCAAGAAACTATAGCTAAACACATAATAAATGACAACTGAACTGCTGCAACTTTTATCAAAAGTGCATGATTTAGGAAAGAACGGTAC
>NW_025815089.1:0-1391 GCF_002878395.1 Capsicum annuum | reverse complement strand
TTTAAAGAATGTTATTATAAAGGAACATATAATATCGAAGAAAGTAAAGAAATAAGAAAATTATATTTTAGTAAATTACCTGAACCATTTAGTTCAAAAATAATAAAGAGTTGGGATGAAGCAAAAATAGTAGATACCCTAGGAACAAGAATAAAATTTTTACAACAATGGTATAGAAATCTATACAAAAAATATAGAGAAGAAATAAAAATGAAAAAAACATTTATAAGAAATTTAGCATGTAGCAAAGATAAAATAGCACCTCAATTTGGATGTGAAGAAAGATATTATAAGAAAAGAAAAAGATATAAGAAATATAAGAAATACAAGAAATCAAACTATAAGTATAAGAAACCAAGAAAAAGATGTTATGTAAAAAATTATAAACATAAAAGACCATATAGGAAAAAGAAATCTATAAAAAAATGTACTCGGGTAGGATACAACAACAACAACAACAAACCCAGTGTATTCCCACATAGTGAGGTCTGGGGAGGGTAAGATGTATGCAGTCCATACTTCTACCTCTAAAGAAGTAGAAAGGCTGTTTCCGATAGACCCCCGGCTCGATACACGGAATACTATACAAATACATAGTAAAGCATGGAACAAGATGACATAACATAAATACGATACCCACAAGTAATAGAAAATAAATAAAAGTAAACAGATTCGTAATAAAGAATGAAACAAGGTATCATAACAAGAATAATACCCTCACCAAGTAATTCCCTACACTAGCGACCCAAACTAACCCTAGCCTTTTGTCCTAATTTGCGTCCTCCAGATCTTCCTATCTAGGGTCATGTCCTCAGTGAGCTGTAACTGCTCCATGTCCCGCCTAATTACCTCTCTCCAGTACTTCTTCGGCCTACCCCTACCCCTCCTAAAACCATCCAAAGCTAGCCTCTCACACCTTCAAACCGGGGCATCCATGCCCCTCCTTATCACGTGTCCGAACTATCTCAATCGAACTTCCCGCATCTTATTCTCCACTGGAGTCACACCAACCTTCTCCCTGATAGTCTCATTCCGAACTCTATCCCCCCTAGTCAGCCCACACATCCAACGCAACATTTGCATTTTCGCCACCTTCATTTTTTGAATGTGGGAGTTCTTAACTGGCTAACACTCCGTTCCATACTTGGGTAGATACATGTCAAAATAATTATTAGATAATAAAATAGATACAACAAACACACTAGAATATATAGAAAAGACATTCATAGGAACAGTAAAATTATGATTTTTAAACCTAGCCGAAGCAAGTAAAAAAATATTAAGATCTGATAATAAAACAGAAGAAACATCAACAACTACTAAAATACTACCAACAGAAATATTGAAAAAATATGAAATTGCTATAAGAGATGAATTTAGCAGTGTAACAA
>NW_025815088.1:0-1028 GCF_002878395.1 Capsicum annuum | reverse complement strand
ACTTACAGTCAAATTTACTATATCCTTTTTATTTTGAATTCTATTAATTAACTCACTTTTATCTGTTAGTTTATATGCATCTGTTCTGGTGTTATCATTTAATCTTTTATAGTTAATTACCATATGAGCTTTACCTCTTATTTGTTCACTATGATTTCTTACCATAAAGGCGGTCGATCTATGTCTAGAGGTAGATCTTTTTATTACTTCTAATTGTAAAAGTTCCTTTATTTGTATATCAAATTCTTTAGTATCTTCATTATTTGCTTCTATAGGTGTTGTTTTTATAGTGTATTCTGAATTAATTATATCTAATTTACACATTATCTCGTTAACATCCCAATGGGCTAACGGTCTTTCTCCTATTATTTTCATTTTATCTAGTATAGATATTATATTTTCTAAATCTTTTGGACTGTTTATTATTCCTATTTTGTCCATTCCTTTTCTAAAATTATAAAACTGGGTTTCTATACTTATTAAGGATTATATCCTTTTTTATATCTGTTAAGCATTCTTGTCCTTCTGCATTAAGCAGAGTATAATTTCTAACTTCTTCTAGGTTTTCTTTTACATTTTTGTTTTCTTTTAACAGGTTGCTGCTTTGGTATTGATTATTTTGGCAATCGTCGCAACATAGTTCTGGAAGCAAACTCGTTTTATGTGTGTTTAGTGTTCTATATACTGTTGGTAATGTTACTGTTTGTACTGGTGTATAAGTTAAGTTTTTAAAAAGCATTATTCCATCTCTTGTTAAGAGACATCCTCCTTTATTCTGGATACAAAACCGTAGTCCGATAACAAAATCGGATCCTATGTTTAAATCTCTTGCTAATATTTTATTAACATTGTAAATTGGGTTATAGAATTTATGGCATGTATTTTAAAAAACTTATTTGTGCTTTTTCTATGTAATAATTGTAAATATTTTGTGATCCATCCATTTGGGTGGCTGTTATAGGTCTTTCAAGTACTTTTAGTAAATGTTCCGGTACTATTTCTTTATTGATTAAACAGCTAGTACATCC
>NW_025815087.1:0-1154 GCF_002878395.1 Capsicum annuum | reverse complement strand
TATAAGATATCCAAAGATTGTCTACTAAACACTTTTAGGGTCTATCTAGAATGTAGTCTGGTCTTATTCTAAATGATATGTTACTCTCAGGGTAAGCAATTAAGTTAAATGGTCCGAAGTGAATTCTTTCCATTGTTTCTAAAGATTCTAGTGGTCTAAAATTTAAATTACCTAACATTGTCTGTTGATATGAATCTGAAGACGAAGCTACGCCCTTGCCTTTATCTGCAGGAGGTTGTCCTGTTGGTCTCATACTGAAAACAAATGAATCGGATTAAACTTATTTATTTATTCCCAATTGTAATCTACTTAACTGGTTTGCTAATTCGTTTTCTTTACCTTTTATATGTTCAAATACGATATTCTTATAAACAGATATGGTGTCTGTAAAATTTAGCCATCCTTTTCTGCTACTAATTTTGTCATTTATTTTTTAATGAAATTTAACTATAGCTTCACCATTTGTTCTAACTAAAATTTCCTCTTTATTTAGAATATATAACTTAAAACTATTTAACCCATATATTATAGCTAATACTTCTAGGTCTATAGCACTCATGTTTCCTTTTTCTTTATATGCCCCACTCTGATAACCACATATTTGTTCTTCATTTTTATTACTGTATTTATTAGGTCGTGCTTTTAAAATAGCTTCCCATCCTAAATCACTTCTGTCTGTTTGAATGATTAGATAATCTGATTCTAATGGAATTTTTAGGTCTGGAATATTTTTAATTTTTCTTTTATTTTTTGGATTAATTTAATGTCTTCTATATTGAAGTTTTTCTGCCCTTACTACCGGTCTTTGCGTATAATGGTCCTGTTATTTTTCCTAAGTCTTGAATAAAATTTCTTGCATAATTTACTAATCCTAAAAATTTTTGTAAATCTTTTGTCTTTTCTAATTTATTTGGCATTTCTAATACTTTCTTTGCAATATGTGGTTGAAGTTTTACCTTTCCATTTCCTAAAGTTATTCCTAGAAAATTAATATAGGTCTTACATAATTCCATTTTCTTTTTACTTATTATTATCCCATGTTTAACAAATAATCTAAAAATTATTTGTAAGTGTCCTAAGTGTTCTTGTATATTTTGACTGAACACCAAAATATCATCTACATATACTAATATAAAATGTTTATACTCTCCAAA
>NW_025815086.1:0-1107 GCF_002878395.1 Capsicum annuum | reverse complement strand
GAAACATATAAACATATAAACAGTTAATCAAAAGACGAAATCAAACATTTGGTTAGAACCTAGTTAAAAATCCCCAGCAGAGTCGCCATTTATATTTTGACGAGAAATTTTGACTTTTACAGAGTAGAGTCGCCACTTAATTTTGAAAAAAAATTAAGAAACCTTTAGAGAATTACTTCAAATGATTCAAAACAGGAAAGTCATTTTAAGTTAGAGATTCTAGATAAGCGGTTCTTATTGACGTTTTAGGAAAGTGTTAGGTACCTAAAACATCTGCTAACTTGCGGTTATCTGGACTGTTTGAAAATCGTCTTTGATTAACCTTGAAAAAGTTGATTTTTGAAAAGAAAGTGATTTTAGAAATATTTTGGTGTTTATGCAAAGTCAGTTTTTTAGCGACTTGACTAAGGATTTAACTAGGTTCGCAAAACACATAAGACAAACAAGCAAAAGAAGAGGGAAAGGGGAGGAAGTAAGGGATTTAGGCCATCAGGCCCAAATCAATAAGACCTGTCCTAATCTAATTGGGCTTTCAACCCATTTCACCTGTCCTAGTCTAGTTTTTGAGTCGTTGGCTCGAGTCTCGCTTCCACCTGTATTAAATACAACTTTGGCTTCGTGGCCCAAATGAATGAATAAAAATAAATAACTAAATAAATAAAGACAACAATAATAAATGACTAAATACATAAATGAAATGGAAACCAGGACTTTCAAGTCACTTGGATGCTTCAAATGCGGGTTTTTAACACGTTATTCCTCTTTCGACTTCTTGCATCCGTATGCCATGTGATTATCTTTTGGGTCTTCAAATTCAATTCAAGACTAAGTGGGCCTCAATGGCCCGTAAAGAACATGCAAAGGGAAAGAGATTCCACGTAAAGAACTCGAGCGTATCCGCATGCAAAGGGAAAGTAGAGTAATTAATAAATGTCCTAACACTAATATCCAAATCAAAATGCCAGAATATCACGTATCTTATTTAATAGTAGGTAGGCATTATAAAAGGGGACATGTTAACTTAGCAAAAGTAATGTCATGTTAAAGAGAAAAAGTGTCAATCCGGATGATTGGCATACATGCTCAAGAAGTGAGAAACAGAAGTTT
>NW_025815085.1:0-1386 GCF_002878395.1 Capsicum annuum | reverse complement strand
AAACACCCCTATCTATCTGGTAATCATGCACATAATTCATATGATAATAAGATATGTAGAAGATACACAATATTACGGAAAACATGGTCATAAATCAAATGAAATCAACAAAGGGGAAATAATGTCCCACAACATCTATCGACATCTGATCAATCGTCTGCGAAGTCTCTAATACATGACTAAAACAAATTACTGTCTGAAAACTGGGACAACGCCCCCAGTAGACCCAAAACTACTAAATGATAAATGAACTGACAAACATCAGGCCTTTCAAAATATAGAAGGCTCACCACTTGATTCTGCAAATCTGTCGGAAGAGATCCACTGGTTATCTGGACCCCTAAACTGTGCCTCCAAACCTGGGAGGGAAGCGAGTCAAAATACAAAAGTACTGGTACGCAGAGAAATCAAAAACAAAATATAATATTTTTTTTCCAAATATAGGTGAGAGCCATTATAAAGCAGTTCCATATCAAATCATTTGAAAACACATGGGCATAATGTAATAGTTTTTAACAACAATGTAATGCAGCTAAACTAGGTGGAACACCCTACATATAACATTTACATCAACTGTCGAATCTCAGTTGCCGCCGAGATTAGAGTATACGTGAGGGGAAGACACACAAGATCACACAGCAGGGTGTCTCGACCCAATAAAGTATAGTAGTGCCCAAGATCACTTAGCCTGGGCTCCTAACCATAATCCCAATTTGGGAATGACATAAAGTCAAGTACACAAGATCACTTAGCCTGGTACCGAATCCCCATGTCGGCAAACATGGTTTCCAGCGTGAGCCCTTACACTCAAACACCTTCTTCGGGCATCCACATATCTCATGTAAAATCAATGCATCAAACTCCATTTAATTCAATCACATATCTTATTCTGTAGGGTATCGTCATACCCGACTTGCAAGCCATCAATATCACATAATTCTTTCATGCAACCATTACATTCATCATATTTCAACATAACAACCCTCTCATTGCAGGTCAAAACCATGACCATTTTCAAAATATTTCATGTCACGCTTGTCAAGATGATTTCAAACATTTCACATCAAATGAGAATTTAAAACGAGATCATATAAAAAGAGGGATTTCATATAATTCACGCTCTTAAGTTAACATCTTTTCGGAATACATGCATATACATATATCATATATCAAACCACTTCGGGAATAGGCCTAAAGACCAAATCAATATCATACAACATTTCAAACGGGATTATATTCATAATTTCAAAACCCCCATTTTTAAAACATGAATTTTTAAGCCCATGAGATTTTTGAGATAACCTCATGTACCTCTATATGCGAAGATGATAGGTGTTTCTTGAAGCCTACGTTCTGAGGATTCCAAATATGCAATTAGTTTCAAAA
>NW_025815084.1:0-2493 GCF_002878395.1 Capsicum annuum | reverse complement strand
GATTTGTTGAGACCATGTATATTCTCTTCCTATTGCATAAAGGTTATAGTTTTATTTTTCGAGAGAAACCTGCTAATCTATACGGCCACCGTTTAAAGCCTAATCTATACATAAAACTTAACGGTCACCGATAAATAAACAACCTTATATTAGTAAACAACCTTATAACCTTAACGGCCACCGTTTAACCTTATAACCTTATATTATTAAATAACCTTATAACTTAACGACCACCGTTTAACCTTATAACCAGCGTTAAGTAAACCAACTTATATTAGTAAACAACCTTATAACATTAACGACCACCATTTAACCTTATAACCTTATATTAGTAAACATCCTTGTAACCTTAACGGACACCGTTTAACCTTATAACCTTATATTAGTAAACAACCTTATTACAGTAACGGCCACCGTTTAACCTAATAACCTTATAACCTGAACGATCACCATTTAACCTTATAACCACCGTTAAGTAAATAACCTTATATTAGTAAACAACCTTATAACCTTATAATCTTAACGACCACCGTTTAACCCTATCACCTTATATTAGTAAACAACTTTGTAACCTTATAACCTTAATCTCTGCCAAGTATCTCATATCGTAGAATGTAGATCATTATAAATCACAATAATTAACAAGTTAAAATACTTTTTCAAAAATAGATAAAAGTTCTATTCAACTCTCAACATTTTATCGGTGCAACATAAATTGTGACAAAATAAAAAATTATCTTAATTCATTGCAACTAAATATTTAAAGTAAATCAATTTTATTGTTTTAATTGACTTTTATATAAAAAAAAATAATCTCTTTATTTAATTATTCATTTTAGAAAATTAAATTTTTAAATTACTTTTTCCTTATACAGAAATACTAACATTTAAACTTAACTTTAAATTTTCAAATTACAAAATTAATAAATTTAATTTAATAAAATAAATTTCTAATGAATATTTTCTTAGAATTTATGTTGGGTCAATATGTATCAAGTTAAAAAGAAATAAAGAAAAATACATAGTAAAATTTTATTATTGTGAAAGATAAATATAATGAACTACAGAATAATGTTTAATAATATCATATTTTGCATATGTAAATGTAGCATCCCGTAATTAATTAATATACTATTCCAGTAAATTATCGATGATTACTTTTGGATATAATAAAATTATATTAATTTTTATAGTAATAACATAATTAATCGCTCTTAATTAATTATTATGAGTAATCTAGGTATTAAAAAAATAATTAATATTTAAAGAAAAATAAAATAGACATAAAATACGAAATTAACTCTTAATGTTTTAAATTAAATTTTCATCTTTCGAACGATGGTTTTACTATATCACTCCTTATTATAAGTCATTTATGTATTAGGAAAATAACAATAAGAAAATGATATGTCAACATAAAATATTTGATTGACTATCAAAATTATATTAGCGCCACATAAATTGGGATGAAACAGAAGAAGATATAAAGCAATATACATTATTTGAAAATGAAATATAAAGTACTGTAAATAACAATAATTAACAAAAAAAATTTAAAAAAATTGACTGATTTCTACTTCAGCTGCTTAAGTCGTGATTTTACTATATCACGCATAATTAATTATAATGGTCATGTAAGCATTGTGCCACATAAGTTGAGATAGGAAAAATATTATAAATCACCATGATCAAAAATTTAAATTATTTTTAAAACATAATTGGCTGTCGTCGACACAAAATTCTGGGCAAGGAGCGTAGCATATATTATTCAAAAATTATATAAAAGGTATTATAAATTACAATTGTTAACAACTTAAAATATCTAAAAAAAACTTAATATTTTATATATTTCAAAAATAAATTACATGAAAAATACTAGAAATCACAATAATTAACTAATTAAAAAATTTAAAAGATATAAAATATTTGGTCGACTCTTGAAATTATATTAGTGTCACTGAAATTGGAATAGAAAAAAAGTATTATAAATCACAATAATTAAAAACTTCAATTATTTTTAAGATATAATTAATTATCAATGCCACAATAATTTGGACAAGAAAAGTAACGTATATTAATTTAAAAATTACACAAAAAGAATTATAAATTAAAATAGTAAACTTATAACCTTAATCTCTACCAAATATCTCATACCGTAGAATGTAGATCATTGTAAAGTACCAATGCATGGAACAACATCAACATGAGCTATTAGGCCTTTGTCAAGTTTGCCAACAGTTTTAGTTGTTCATTTTACTCTTTTGTTTTTTTACATTTGTGCTGTAGAATATTTGTTGTCTGCTATTCACAACGATCCTACATCTATTAATTTCAAGTCATCTTTAACTTTCCGTCATGTATTGAGTTCTCTAATAATCACTAAACAGATATGATTTTGATTTGATAGAAGAAAGGTTTGTGTAAGGTTTATTCTGTTAAACATGTTAAATATTTACATATTTAACATGTTTAACAGAATAAACCTTACACAAA
>NW_025815083.1:0-1109 GCF_002878395.1 Capsicum annuum | reverse complement strand
CAGGGAATACATCAGAAAATTCATTTACCACTGGAACAGCGTGAAGAGTTGGTGGCTCTGCTTCTGTATCCCTTACTCTAACTAAATGATATATATATCCCTTGGAAATCATTCTTCTTGCCTTAAAATAAGAAATAAATCTACCTCTTGGCGTGCCAATTTCACCTTTCCATTCAAGGACTGATTCATTTGGAAAATAAAAATATACCTTTTTTGTGCAGCAATCAATTATGGCATAATAAGACGTCAACCATTCCATACCTATTATAACATCAAAATCTACCATTTCTAACTCCACGAGATCAGCTATCGTATCACGACCACAAACAGTTACTATGCAATTTCGGTAAACCTTTCTAGCTATAATAGATTCCCCAACCGGTGTGGACACTTCAAATGGCTTAACTAACAGTTTGGGTATTCTTTTGAACTTTCTAGAAACCAATGGAGTAACATAAAATAATGTAGAATCGGGATCAATTAAGGCATATACATCGAATGAAAAGATAGACAACGTACCCGTAACCACATCTGGGGAAGCCCCTAAATTCTGTTGATCCGCTAGAGCATACGTATGATTTTGAGCCCCGCTAGAACTCATGGCTCCTCTATCACCTCTAACATGACCCATTGGTTGTGCACCCCTTCCTGAATAAGGCATCGATGATGATGATGCAACAAATGACCCCGTAGGTCATGCCATATCCCCATGCCCCTTCGTGGGCATTCTCTCATCATATGCCCCGACATACCGTACCAAAAGAAAACATTAGTCCCCAGCCGACATGCGCCTAAATGATACCTTCCACATTTATTGCATGGCTCTTAAGGAGGTCTCGATTGGCTCATATTCCCTTGCCCTTGGTACCCCACTATCCGCAAACTCTGACTCTCACTTCTGTGCCCAAATTGATTTCCTCTGGACCCTTGGAACTGTGGTGGGGCACTAACTGCAGAATAAGAAGATAATGACCTAGGTGGTCTAGCAGAAAACTGTGGTCTGAACCCTTCTTGGGATGCCATGAACTGCCCTATAGATCTAGCCCTCTTGAAATATCCTCTTTCTAATTCCTGTGTTCTTGTCCTCTGCCTTTGATCTTCCATTTTCT
>NW_025815082.1:0-1463 GCF_002878395.1 Capsicum annuum | reverse complement strand
GCATATAAATCGAATGAAAAGATAGACAACGTACCCGTAACCACATCTGGGGAAGCCTCTAAATTCTGTCGATCCGCTAGATCATACGTACGATTTTGAGCCCTGCTAGAACTCGTGGCTCCTCTATCACCTCTAACACGACCCATTGGTTGTGCACCCCTTCCTGAATAAGGCATTGATGATGATGATGCAACAAATGACCTCGTAGGTAGTGCCATACCCCGTATGCCCCTTCGTGGGCATTCTCTCATCATATGCCCCGACATACCGCACCAAAAGCAAACATTGGTCCCCAGCCAATATGCGCCCAAATGATACCTTCCACATTTATTGCATGGCTCTCGAGGAGGTCTTGATTGGCTCATATTCCCTTGCCCTTGGTACCCCACTGTCCGCGAACTCTGACTCCCACTTCTGTGCCCAAATTGATTTCCTCTGAACCCTTGGAACTATGGTGGGGCACTAGCTGTAGAATAAGAGGATAATGGCCTAGGTGGTCTAGCAGAAAACTGTGGTCTGAACCCTCCTACGGATGCCATGAACTACCCTGTAGATCTGGCCCTCTTGGAATATCCTCTTTCTGATTCCTGTGTTCTTCTCCCTTGCGTCTGATCTTCCAATTTTTGTGCAAAAGCTTGGATTCTCGCTATGTCCATATCTTTGTTCAAAGCAGCAATAGTACAATCTCTAACCAGATATGGATCTAGCCTATCCACATATTGTTGAACTCTGTCATCCATAGTAGCTACAACATTAGGAGCATATCTCGACAAGGAACTAAATCAAAGACTGTACTCCCTCACGCTCATATTCCCCTGACGAAGATTTAAAAACTGATCTGCATGGGCCTGACGAATCTCGAATGGAAGATAATGATCAAGAAATGCCTCTTTGAACTCCTTCCAAGTAGCTGGGGGTGCATCAATACCCCTAGATCGTTTCCAGTCCTCATACGAATATATAGCCTCCCCTTTAAATCTATACGCCGCTAACTCCACTGTCTCTCTACCCGTTACATGCATAAAATCCAAGGCCCTTTGAATTTGATCGATAAAGTCCTGTGGGTCCTCGTTAAGATCTGATCCAGTAAAAGTGGGAGGATCCATCTTAAGAAAATCCTGTGTTCGAAGGCTAGCCGCCCTATCTATACCACTAGGACCTGCAGTAGGAATGACTTGCCCTTGAGCTTGCCCAGCAACTATACGACTCAAAAGTTGCACTGCATTTCTAAGATCTTGATCAACAGCATTAATAGGTGGCTCTGCGGATATAGTTCTCCTCCCTCTTATTTCTTCCGGACTGGAGGAAGTTTCTGATGCATGCTCAGCTGGAGCCTCACTTTGATTAGCTGGTATAGTGGGTGACTTACTAGTCCCCTCTCCGGCAGCCACATCTACTTGCTTACCGGTATTCTTCCTTCGGGTAGCCGACATCATTACTATAATAAGAGAAACAAACTGATT
>NW_025815081.1:0-1398 GCF_002878395.1 Capsicum annuum | reverse complement strand
CTAAATTCTGTCGATCCGCTAGAGCATACGTACGATTTTGAGCCCCGCTAGAACTCGTGGCTCCTCTATCACCTCTAACACGACCCATTGGTTGTGCACCCCTTCCTAAATAAGACATTGATGATGATGATGCAACAAATGACCCCGTAGGTCATGCCATACCCCCTATGCCCCTTTATGGGCATTCTCTCATCATATGCCCCGACATACCGCACCAAAAGCAAATATTGGTCCCCAGCCGACATGCGCCCAAATGATACCTTCCACATTTATTGCATGGCTCTCGAAGAGATCTTGATTAGCTTATATTCCCTTGCCCTTGGTACCCCACTATCCGCAAACTCTGACTCTCACTTTTGTGCCCAAATCAATTTCCTCTGGACCATTGAAACTGTGCTGGGGCACTAGCTGTAGAATAAAAAGATAATGGCCTAGGTGGTCTAGCAGAAAACTGTGGTCTGAACCCTCCTTGGGATGCCATGAACTGCCCTGTAGATCTGGCCTTCTTGGAATATCCTCTTTCTAATTCCTGTGTTCTTCTCCTCTGCCTCTGATCTTCTATTTTCTGTACAAAAGCTTGGATCCTCGCTATGTCCATATCTTTGTTTAAAGAGGCAATAGTATAATCTCTAACCAGTATGGATCCATCCTATCCATATTTTGATGAACTCTGTCATCCATAGTAGCTACAACATTAGGAGCATATCTCAACAAGGAATTAAATCAGAGACTGTACTCCCTCACGATCATATTCCCCTGACGAAGATTTAAAAACTAATCTGCACGGGCCTAACGAATCTCGAATGGAAGATAATGATCAAGAAATACCTCTTTGAACTCTTTCCAAGTAGCTGGGGGTGTATCAATACCCCTAGATCGTTTTCAGTCCTCGTACCAATATATAGCCTCCCCTTTAAATCTATACGCCGTTAACTCCACTGTCTCTCTACCCGTTACATGCATAACATCTGAGGCCCTGTGAATTTGATCAATAAAGTCCTGTGGGTCCTCGTTAAGATTTGATCCAGTAAAAGTAAGAGGATCCATCTTAAGAAAATCCTGTGTTTGAAGGCTAGCCACCCTATCTGTACCACTAGGACCAGTGGTAGGAATGGCTTGCCTAGCAACTATATGAGTCCAAAGTTGTACTGCATTTCTAAGATCTTGATCAACAACATTAATAGGTGGCTCTGGGAATATAGTAGTCCTCCTCCTTATTTCTTCCAGAGTGGAAGAAGTTTTTGATGCATGCTCAGCTGGAGCCTCACTTTGATTAGCTGGTATAGTGGGTGACTTACTAGTCCCCTCTCCGGTAGCCACATCTACTTGCTTATCGGTATTCTTGCTTCTGGTAACCGACATCATTACTATAATAAGAGAAACAAACGGATTCTGTGG
>NW_025815080.1:0-1492 GCF_002878395.1 Capsicum annuum | reverse complement strand
TACCCAAAATAATATCAAAATTGTCCATATCAAACATAATTAAATCTACCCAAGTTTCGTGGCCATAAAAAGTCAAAACATAAGATCGGTACACCCAATCCACTACTAAAGAATCTATAATAGGGGTAGATACATAAATAGGCATGGTAAGAAGCTCACTAACAGAATTAAAACCCAAAGCAAAATATGTAGTCACATAGGAGAAGGTCGATCTGAGGTCAAATAACATAGATCTATGTCTGAAACAAATGAGGATGATACATGTGATCATAACATCAGAAGCCTCCACATCAGGCCTAGCGGGTAAGCATAACACTAACCATGGCCCCAATTGGCTGAGTATCCCCATAACTACCACCATGAGCTCTACCACCTCTATCTCTCACACCTCTTATAGTACCCCTACCCCTCATAGTTAAAATAGAAGTAGCTCTAATTATACTGCAAGTACAGTCCTTGGACAAATGGCTAACCTCATCACATATAAAGCAATCCATATGGCCCACCTCAATAGAATAAGGTACCACTGGTCCTGAATAACCACCTTTAACTACTGAACCAGAAGATCCATCACCTGAACTCTGTAAGACCGTCTGCACTGGCCTACCCTTAATCCATGAGAACCTTTAAAATATCTACAATGAGGAGTCTAACCTCTAAACTCACCAAAATAGTGCACCTTCTTGGCGCCTCTCTTAGATGCTCTAGCAACACCCCCTATCATCTTGGCGTGATCCATAATTCTCTAAAAGATGCTCCAAACATAGCCATCTGAGAAGTACCCAACACAAGGCTCAGGGGAGAGTCTCCCAGCACTCCTACTAGATGGGGAAGATCCACAAACCTATCTACTCCCTTGAGTCTATCCATGACTCAAGGCTCACCCTATGGGAGAAGACTTTGTGTCTCTAACCTTGCGGGACCTAGTCAACACCATCTTCATAGAAAAAGTAAAACACAACTCAACACTCACGGTATACAAGAAATTCGCATGATAAAAAATGAAATGAGGGAGGTTTTCCTAAAGACATCCCATAGATGATACAAAAATCATCACAGATATGGACTTATGAGGGTGCGCGTTGGTACCGAGACTTGGTGTGTACAATTGAAGCTTAGAATAGGTCCAAAACACACCTAAAATCAGCCCACTCTTACACTTGAGGGGCACCTCACCCTTGAGGGTATTATGGATATTTTTGTATTCCATTTTGTAATAACTATATAAGGAACATAAAAGAGTTTCTTTACTTAGTTTTTGGATAATATTTGTAAGTATTGTAAGACTTAAAACACCATAATTAGGGCTTGGAAAAGCCACCAACCAAAACTAGTGCAAGATCTAGTGTGGATTCACTAGTATTTGCATTTTGCTTGAAAACATCGATGCTTGGAAGGTGAAATCCGATCTTATGTATTTGTAAGAGATAGTTTTTTTTGTGTGTAGTGTTAAGGGTCCAAGAGTCTACCATATTCTTGGGTTCTTAAGATT
>NW_025815079.1:0-1404 GCF_002878395.1 Capsicum annuum | reverse complement strand
CTAAATGATATATGTATCCCTTGGAAATCATTCTTATTGCCTTAAAATAAGAAATAAATCTACCTCTTGGCGCGCTAATTTTACCTTTCCATTCAAGGACTGATTTATTTGGAAAATGGAAATATACCTTTTTCGTGCAGCAATCAATTGTGGCATAACAAGATGCCAACCAGTCCATACCCATTATAATATCAAAATCTACCATTTCTAACTCTACAAGATCAACCATCGTATCACGACCACAAACAATTACTATGCAGTTTTGATAAACCCTTCTAGCTATAATAGATTCCCTAACCGGTGTGGACACTTCAAATGGCTTAACTAACAGTTCGGGTATTCTTTCAAACTATCCAGCAACCAATGGAGTAACATAAGATAATGTAGAACCAAGATCAATTAAGGCATATAAATCGAATGAAAAGATAGACAACGTACCCGTAACCACATCTGGGAAAGCCTCTAAATTCTGTCGATCCGCTAAAGCATACGTACGATTTTGAGCCCCGCTAGAACTCGTGGCTCCTCTATCATCTCTAAGACGACCCATTAGTTGTGCACCCCTTCCTGAATAAGGCATTGATGATGATGATGCAACAAATGACCCCGTAGGTCGTACCATACCCCCTATGCTCCTTCGTGGGCATTCTCTCATCATATGCCCCGACATACCACACCAAAAGCAAACATTGGTCCCCAGCCGACATGCGCTCAAATGATACCTTCCATATTTATTGCATGGCTCTCGAGGAGGTCTCGATTGACTCATATTCCCTTGCCCTTGGTACCCCACTGTCCGCGAACTCTGACTCTCACTTCTGTGCCCAAATTGATTTCCTCTGGACCCTTGGAACTGTGGTGAGACACTAGCTGCAGAATAAGAAGATAATGGCCTAGGTGGTCTAGCAGAAAACTGTGGCCTAAACCCTCCTTGGGATGCCATGAACTGCCCTGTAGATCTGGCCCTCTTGGAATATCCTCTTTCTAATTCCTGTGTTCTTCTCCTCTGTCTCTGATCTTCCATTTTCTGTGCAAAAGCTTGGATACTCGCTATGTCCATATCTTTGTTCAAAGCGGCAATAGTACAATCTCTAACCAGATATGGATCTAGCCTATCCACATATTGATGAACTCTGTCATTCATAGTAGCTACAACATTAGGAGCATATCTTGACAAGGAATTAAATCGGAGACTGTACTCCCTCACGCTCATATTCCCCTGACGAAGATTTAAAAACTGATCTGCACGGGCCTGACGAATCTCGAATGGAAGATAATGATCAAGAAATGCCTCTTTGAACTCTTTCCAAGTAGCTGGGGGTGTATCAATACCCCTAGATCGTTTCCAGTCTTCATACCAATATATAGCCTCCCCTTTAAATCTATACACCGCTAACTCCACTG
>NW_025815078.1:0-1374 GCF_002878395.1 Capsicum annuum | reverse complement strand
TCAGGAATAGAATTAACCCCAAGAAGTAAAATATTTATAGCAAGATGCAAAAATTTATATGTATTAACAACAAAACATAAAATAACAGGAAAAAATAAGATTACCAAAATACGAATAGAAAGTCCATTCGAACAAATTGTAAAAAAAATAGATTATAATGATTATAGCTATAGAGACATAGATATAGAAGAAAATTTAGAAATGATAAATGATAGAATAAGTACAACGAAAAGAATAGCTGATGAAAAACCAGAATCATCAAGCTCATCAAAAAGAACAAGTTATGAAATAAATTCAACAAATAATTTAAACCAATATTACATAACAGAAAAGGTAAATGAAAAGGAATATTTAATACTCTTAAATACAGGACAAGAAGAAAATTATATAGCAAAATATCTAGTAAAAAATGAAGAAATAAAAACTGATAATGATATATGCCCAGATCTACCAAGAAGTTTAATAAATAGTGAAATTATAGCAGAAAAAGAAATAATAATAGGAATTATAAAAATAAAAATAGAATTTGAAGTAAAGGAAGAAATGCAAAAAACAGACATAATACTAGGAATAAAATGGCTAGAACAAGTAAAACCATATAATATAGAACAGACACAATTAACCTTAACATATAACCGAGCGAAATTATTCTTAAGAAGAGCCTTAACATAAAATGAAAATATATGTATTAATGAAGATAGTAGTAAAAGAATATTACAGTAGATATTATACGTTTATGATAGATACAGGAGAAGAAGCTAATTTATGTAGATATAATTGCTTACTAGAAAGCAAATGGGATAAATTAAAAACACTAATAATAGTTAAAGGATTTAATAATGAAGGAAGCTTAATTACTTATAATGCTAGGAATGTAAAAATACAAGTGTGGGATAAGATATTAACGACAGAAGAAATTTATAATTATGAACTAACATCAAAAGATATACTTTTAGGAATGTCGTTTTTAGATAAATTATACCCACATATAATAACTAGAACAGATTTGTGGTTTACAACACCATGTAAACAGAAAGTAAGAGCAAAAAGAGTTAATAATAAAATAAGAAAGAAAACTAAGTGGATAAAAGGAAGCGAAAAAATTACACAAAAGTTAGAAAGTATAAAAAATATTGAAGATACAATAGAACTAGTTGTATTTTCGATAAATAAAACAGAAATAGCTATATTTTCAATAAATAAGATAGAAATAATTAAGAAAAAATTAGAACAATTATATAGTGAATATCCATTAAAAGGATGGGGAAAACATAAAACTACTATAAAAATTGAATTAATAGATAAAAATAGCATAATAACCCAGAAACCATTAACATATAATTTTGACGATTTTAAATTCTTTTAAATCGTCAA
>NW_025815077.1:0-1286 GCF_002878395.1 Capsicum annuum | reverse complement strand
AAAGTGAAGATAGTATATATGAAATTTCAGAGAATGAAACAGATAATGAAATAGAAGATGATGAAATAGATAGTGAATTAGACGAATTAAATGACTGAAGAAGATATACAAATAAACCAAATGACTGAGGAAGATATAAAAATAATAACAAAAGAAGAATATTTAAATGACGAAGGAACATATCAAAAAATAATATTTGATAACAATGTATTTGATGAAATAAAAGGAAAAGAGTTAGACTTAAGCATAGAAAAAATATTTAAAATACCAACAATAAAAAATATATTTACTAGGAAAAAGGAAGGATATTACGTAGTAAGCCAAAATGAACATATAATAGACTGCAGATATGCAAAAGCAAAAGCTAGTATACCACTAGTAACAAAAAGGTTAATTAATAAAGAAATAAACGATATAAAAAGTAAAGGATACCCGATAAAATATGTACACCTTGGAGGTACAGAGATATTAATAAAAACATGTTTTAGAGAAGGAATAGATACACCAATAGAATTGTATTTAGCAGATGATAGGATTATAAGACCTATAGAAAAAAGCATAATAACTGCAACTAAAGGAAATTTAATATACCAAAAATTTAAATTTATAATAAGTGCAAATTATTCAGTAGCAATAACAGATAAAAATATAGATAAATCATTAGTATTATATTGAAAAATATCAGGAATAGAACTAACCCCAGGAAGTAAAATATTTATAGCAAGATGTAAAAATCTATATGTATTAACAACAAAACATAAAATAACGGGAAAAAATAAAATTAATAAAATATAAATAGAAAGTCCTTTTGAAAAATTCGTAAAAACAATTGATAATAATGATTATAGTTACAGAAATATAGACATAGAAGAAGATTTATAAATAATAAATAATAGAATAAGTACAACAAAAAGAATAGCTTATGAAAAACCAGAATCATCAAGCTCATCAAAAATAACAAGTTATGAAACAAGTTCAACGGATAATTTAAACCAATATTACATAACAGGAAAGGTAAATGAAAAAGAATATTTAATACTCTTAAATACATGACAAGAAGAAAATTATATAGCAAAATATCTAGTAAAAAATGAGAAAATAAAAACTGACAATAATATATGCCCAGATCTACCAAGAAGTTTAATAAATACTAAAAATATAGCAGAAAAAGAAATATTAATAGGAATTAGAAAAATAAAAACAGAATTTGAAGTAAAGGAAGAAATGCAAAAAACAGATATAATATTAGGAATAAAATGGCTAGAACAAGTAAAACCATATAATAT
>NW_025815076.1:0-1106 GCF_002878395.1 Capsicum annuum | reverse complement strand
GAATATATGCAGATAGATTATATAGATTACGAATTAGAAAGTGAAGACAGTATATATGAAATTTCAGAGAATGAAACAGATAATGAAATAGATAGTGAATTAGATGAATTAAATGACTGAAGAAGATATACAAATAAACCAAATGACTGAAAAAGATATAAAAATAATAACAAAAGAAGAATATTTAAATGACGAAGGAACAGATCAAAAAATAATATTTAATAATAATATATTTGATGAAATAAAGGAAAAAGAGTTAGACTTAAGTGTAGAAAAAATATTTAAAATACCAACAATAAAAAATATATTTACTAGAAAAAAGGAAGAATATTACGTAGTAAGTCAAAGGGAACATGTAATAGACTGTAGATATGCAAAAGGTAAAGCTAGTATACCACTAGTAACAAAAAGATTAATTAATAAAGAAATAAACGATATAAAAAGTAGAGACCCAATAAAATATGTACACCTTGGAGGTACAGAGATATTAATAAAAGGATGTTTTAGAGAAGAAATAGATACACCAATAGAATTATATTTAGGAGATGATAGGATTATAAGACCTATAGAAAAAAGCATAATAACTGAGGAAATTTAATATACCAAAAATTTAAATTTATAATAAGTGCAAATTATTCAGTAGCAATAACAGATAAAAATATAGATAAATCATTAGTATTATATTGAAAAATATCAAGAATAGAACTAACACAGGAAGTAAAATATTTACAGCAAGATGTAAAAATCTATATGTATTAACAACAAAACATAAAATAATGGAAAAAAATAAAATTAATAAAATACAAATAGAAAGTCTTTTTGAACAATTCGTAAAAACAATTGATAATAATGATTATAGTTACAGAAATATAGACATAGAAGAAGATTTAGAAATAATAAATGATAGAATAAGTACGACAAAAAACTAGCTTATGAAAAATAGAATCATCAAATTCATCAAAAAAAACAAGTTATAAACAAGTTCAATAGTTAATTTAAATCAATATTACAGAACAGGAACAATAAATGAAAAGGATTATTTAATACTCTTAAATACATGACAAGAAGAAAATTATATAGCAAAATATCTAGTAAAAAATGAGGAA
>NW_025815075.1:0-1213 GCF_002878395.1 Capsicum annuum | reverse complement strand
TATTTTATCTTTGCAACATGCTAGATTTCTTATTAATGTTTTTTTCACTTTTATTTCTTCTCTATATTTTTTACATAGATTTCTATACCATTGTTGTAAAAATTTTATTCTTGCTCCTAGGGTATCTACTATTTTTGTTTCATCCCAACTCTTTATTATTTTTGAACTAAATGGTTCGGGTAATTTACTAAAATATAGTTTTCTTATTTTTTTTACTTTCTTCTGTATTACATATTCCTTTATAATAATATTTTTTAAATGCTCACGTATACTCATCTATATAGCACATATTACATATTACTAGTCTTAACATTAAATTTCTATTTATATCTTTTTCTTTATTTTGTTCTGCTTTTTCTGTTGTCATACTGCTAAATTCATCTTTTATAGCTATTTCATATTTTTCAATATTTCTGTTGGTAGTATTTAGTAGTTATTGATGTCCCTTCTGTTTTATTATCAGATCTTAATACCTTTTTACTTGTTTCGGTTAGGTTTAAAAACCATAATTTTACTGTTCCTATTAATGTTTTTTCTATATATTCTGGCGTGTTTGTTGTATCTATTTTATTATTTAATAATTATTTTGACATGTATCCTACCCATAATTGTATTGTTTTATTTGTGTCTATACACAGTCTAAATCTAAAAAGTTGTAATTAATTATTTGTTTTGGTGTGTCCATTTATTATATTCATCCTTTGGATTATATCTTTTAAACTTATTTTTGTAATTATAGGTTATCCGCACCCCCTTACAATTGGTATCAGAGCCTATGTTATTTAAAGTTATGGAAGTAGTATATATCTGGATTTATTTGATTAATTTATTAATTATGATAAAATTAGACTTAGATATCCACCAAAATATTATTAATATTGCTTAGATGAATAACAAACAAAAATTACAAAAACGTAAAGAATTAAAAATACGGATAGAAAGACTACGGTATAACATAGTTGTCGGAGTTAGTAAAAACTCAATAAATTCACAAAAAGAAGAAATATCAAATTTAGAATCAACAATAGATAGTCTATAATATATATATCAACATAACCTATATACATTTAAATAAAATGAACAAAGAAGAATTTATAATAGACAAAAAATTATATGAAAATCATGAAGGATCAAAAATAAAAATAGTATTCTCTAATTTAGGAAGAAGATATAAGAAAATAGGTAAACATTTATATTTAATGTTAGAAAAAGA
>NW_025815074.1:0-1536 GCF_002878395.1 Capsicum annuum | reverse complement strand
CAAGATCTTTGGTCTTTATCCGGACCCGATGAAAAAAATGGGATCACTTCTTATGGACTCGTTGAGAATGATTCTGATCTAGTTCATGGCCTATTAGAAGTAGAAGGCGCTCTGGTGGGATCTTCACGGACAGAAAAAGATTGCAGTCAGTTTGATAATGATCGAGTGACATTGCTTCTTCGGGCTACGGGGTCCTTTTTCTATCTTATGCGTTCGGGGACGGCCCCTCATGGATGCTATCTATTCTAATTCGAACTTGTTGGATGCCAACTCGGCCCTTCGACTTAGTGCGTCGGCAAATTGTTCCTTCCAGGCTTGTACTCAAAGACCATGCCGAACAGTACCTCAAAGGTTATCTTGGCAAAGGTATGATCTATACTAATCATGGCCATGGAAGAGTGGAAATCTATAGTAATGCTGATTGGGGTGGGTCAGTAGAGGACAGGAGATCAACTTCAGGATGAGAAAAGATCGCTGAGAAAGCATCTTGGCGAAGATAAAAGAGTTCGACACCTGACTGAAACAAAGCCCGTATTCTTCCTAAACCCCCGCATGACGGATATTGAATAAAGGGACGACTGAGGGGATTTGAGGGAAGCATAAAGGAAGACGCCGAAAGGTTATGTTAAAAGAGATGGCTATGAGACTAGTGCAAACAATATGTTGAAATAGTCGATTTAGTAGTCTGCTTTCTTTCTCCGGGTATGAACTCCTCCCTTGAGGAAGGCCCCTGTTGTGGCAATTCAACCCAAAGGGTACATCTCCAACTGAGACCACTCGACCGATTTCATCCACTTGAAAATTCGTGTAAAAGTTGCTAATTCGACTTTCTAATAGACTTGTTAGTTCCGCAGCTCGGGGAGAAAGTTCCATAATTCAGATAGATAGAAGGGAGAACACCGCTGACAAAGATGACAAAGAAGAGCTTTTTCCTTAAGACTAAAATAAAGGACTATTTTAGAACACTAGGAATATTTCATTCTGAATTAAAACATAAAAAACCTCAGAGTTATAGAATCAATCAACGGAAAAACTGGTTAAGACGGCATTATCAATACGATTTATCTAAGATTAGATGGTCTAGATTAATGCCAAAAAAATGGAGAACTAGGTTTAATCAAAGTTGTATGGCTTAAAATAAAAATAGAAACTTAAACAAATGGAATTCATATGAAAAAGACCAATTAATTCATTACAAAAAAGAAAATGATTCTGAACTCTATTCATTATCAAACCAAAACTCAAACTCCCACTTTTCGAACCTTTACTCCAACCATGGGTGGGATCACTGCCTTTACCCAACCCTACCTATTACGAGATAAGGAAATAGATTCAAGAACTGGTCATGCCGTCGTTCAACAACTAGCTGAAAAGCAAGGACGCTAAGGATTCAAAAACCGAAAAGGTGTTCTCCTTTTTTTTGTCCTTTTCTTTTTTCTCTTCTCTTTTTGTTTGTTCTTCTTTAGACTCTAGAATCTTGAATTCTCCCTCTTTACCTGCCCAATTTCGAAAAATTGGTTTAATCAGTCCAGAGAT
>NW_025815073.1:0-1194 GCF_002878395.1 Capsicum annuum | reverse complement strand
GTTTGTGTGGTATCTCGTGACTTGAGCCGGGGGTCTATCGGAAACAACCTTTCTACTTCTTTAGAGGTATGGGTATGGACTGCGTACATCTTACCCCCCAGACCCCACTAGGTGGGAATACACTGGGTTTGTTGTTGATTCTATCTGCATACAAGAGTAGGCTTTTAGCCTGATGTCTTGTTATTCACAATTTACGTAGGCGTTTCTGAGATGAAATCAAGAGTAGGATATATGATTTCATCTCATCAGATAAAATTTTAAATTTCAAAGAAACATGGTTGGAATTTTAAATCATGATTTTAATTCTTTTAAATATAAAATTAGATTCAGAAGTTTTTATTTTATAAAAGAAAAGTTTCATCATATTAATTAATGTTTTAAAAAATTCACGCTCGACGTAAAGAGGTTGTACGTACCATGTGAAAACTTGAAAGTGTGTAATTACAAACATCTATCTCTCAAGGAGACAGACATATGTTGAGTTGCATATTTCTAAGGCCTCCAATTGTATTTTTATTTTTTATTTTTTTGACATTGATTTTTCATTTTCACCATATTATAATAACACCATAATTTATTTTAAATTATTTCTATTTTTTTAAATAATTATTTAATAAGTCATTTTAACTCACACCAATTCATATTCCCATAACTTCTATTATAATAATATCCATTAATTTTGTGCCTTTAACTCACATATTATCATCTTTATAACTCATCCTCTTAATAATCTTCACTACTCAAGAAAATTGAGAGTTATATGAAGAAGGAAGTTATGTAGTTAATCTTCTAAGTTAATCTTGCGAGTTACAATATTGTACACTTTGAAACTATATGAAGAAGGAAGTTATGTAATGTTGAAAAAGATTTTGAGTTTTGTTGATAATTAGGTGCGGAGAAATTATGGATATTTACACAAGAATCTACTTAATTTATTTATTTTTCATATTTTTTGATGTTCTTGTCTAATAACAACAACAACAAACCCAGTGTATTCCCACCTAGTGGGGTCTGGGGGGTAAGATGTACGCAGTCCATACCTCTACCTCTAAAGAAGTAGAAAGACTGTTTCCGATAGACCCCCGGCTCAAGTCACGAGATACCACACAAACTCATAGTAAAGCACAGAACTAGATTACATAACATAAATACGACACCCATAAGTATTAGAAAACAGAGGAAAGCACACAGATT
>NW_025815072.1:0-1392 GCF_002878395.1 Capsicum annuum | reverse complement strand
TGCGCATTTCAGCTTTTCTACAATCACAATTCAAACATGAGTTGTGACTGACGCATAGGAGGTATATACCAAGCCTTGGCATATCCTGCAGATAATTTGTTATTGTTAATGGACCGTATCTTTAATAGTATAACCTAGGTCTGTATATTACATCTACATGGTAAACTTTCCAAAAAAGATATATATACTATAATTCTTTAAAGAATTTTTCTACGTCGCTACCAATTCTGTCTCTCCCCCTTGTTTATTGTAGAATTTAGAGACGAGAAATGAGTATTCATTATGGTGTAATTAACGGTAGCCTGATTCCTTATTCATAGTCTTTTATCTTGGATGTTCAGACTTAAAAGTGGAACTAGCTATTGGATTCAAGTTAAGTTGTGTACTTTTCCTTTATGATGCTAAAAGTCTTTATTTATGGATTAGTCCCTTGTTTTTGTTGTTAGAATTTGGACATACGTTGATTGGTTATAGCAAGGATAGTGACGTGGTTGTAACACCCCGTGTGTTTCCTAGCTTAAAATTCATTCCTAGGATATTAATAGTGTGCTTCAAAAATGAATAACCTTTCTTCATATGGAATTTTCCAGATTTAGACCTTCCATTGTGTGGAAAATTGAATTAACATTCCATCAATATCAAATTCTCCCAAATCCGACACTCGGCGAAAAAGTTAGAGCATTTTTAGTAATGTAGTATCCAACATGGGCACTCACCACGTTGCGGTGGATGCCAAAATGGCAATCATCACACTACAGTGGACCTTCACGATATTGGCTCATTGCGGAGAGGTCCGAATTCTTAATTGTAAATTTATAGTGGCGCAACGCGATAGCACCGCATCGCGCCAGAGTGCAAATTCGTACTCATCCTTTTCTAGTAGCTTAACGCGATTTTACCATGTCGCGGTGAAGGTGTAATTGCCGTTCTCTTGATCCATGATTCGAATTCTTGTGTCATGACTTTAATCCTAAGTATGTGAAGTCCTTAATAGGTGAATAATGTTCCTAGAATTCACTTAGAGCCAAGTGGAGCTTAGAACATCACATTCGTTCAAAAATTGGCATTCAATCCTACAAGGGCCTACTTTAAACATGTATAACTTTTTATTGCAACGTCCCAGAAAATGGGTCCCGGAGCGTCACACGGTGCTTGAGGCTATGAGTAGCCCCAAGCTAACCCTTTGAGCCATTTTCATTCAGTTCAACACAAATCAATGGGGTTTCATAAATAACCCTCAAATATAAACAGAGTAATCATCATCAAAGAATAAAAGAATTTTAGAAAGATAACAAAATACGACTTATTAGTCAACTCCCAACATCTATACTAGTCTGACAAGCCTCTAAGAAAATCAATAAAACCAGCGAGCCATTGAGACATTCCCCAACT
>NW_025815071.1:0-3954 GCF_002878395.1 Capsicum annuum | reverse complement strand
GATTTTGGGTAAGGGGAAATGACCAAAACGCCCCTAAAAATTAAAAATAATCTCAAATCTGTCCTTTGGTGGACTGTTGTGATAGTCTGAAGTAGATCAATCATAACGTTTTACTCCAATATTCAAATTGGATGAAACTAATTTCATTAGAAAGAGGACTCTCATACATTTCCATTGATATATAGTATCTCACCCAGATCATTGTGTACGAGGAGTTATGATTGTTTGAAGTTGACCCAAAAATTTACTTTTGATAGGCTGAAGTAGATCGACCATAACTTTTTGCTCCGATAGACAAATTGGATGAAACTAATTTAATATGAAAGAGAACTCACAGATCTTTCCATTGATATATAGTAGATCACCCAGATCATTATGTACAAGGAGTTATGATCATTTAAAATTGGAGAAAAAATATGCCAGGCCTCAATACTTTTTCCTGCACGTTTTACTGTTCACTACTATTCATGGTCCGATCAGAATATTCATAACTTGTCGCTCGGGTGTCCGTTTTGGATGATCCACATGTCATTGGAAAGCTTATTCGATACTCCACGCAATGGTGGGTCATAATCTAAGACATTTCACCCAAAAAATTTATAATTCATTCTAGAAGATAGAATCCAACACGTTTATGCACAAAATTTCAATGAAAAATTTCTTGGGGTACTACATCATCCCCTCTTGGAAACATTCATCCTCGAATGATGCTAGACATACCAATATTAGATAGGGAATAGAGAATACAGCTGAAAATATTCGTTAGACTCATCACCACATCATTTCTCACTCCGAATGCAACATAAAATGCACAACTTCCAGAAACTACAGCTGAACACATAATAAATAACAGCTAAACTGCTGCAACTTTTATCAAAAGTGCATGATTTATTAAAGAAGGGTACCTTCGACTTGATTGGAGTTCACGGAAAATAGGTGCGGGTACTTGGATCGCATATCCGCCTCAGCTTCCCAAGTTGCACCCTCAACAGATTGGTTTCGCCACAATACCTTGACCAAGGGAACATCTTTGTTCCTTAGTCTTAGGACACTGAAATCAAAAATCTCAACAGGAATCTCATCAAAAGAAAGATTTTATTGAATGTCAGCACTCACAGGTGAATCCACTACCACAGCATCGCTAATATGCTTTCTAAGCATGGAGACATGGAATATTAGATTAACAGAGGAAAACTCGAAAGGCAACTCGACTTCATAAGCTACCTTACCAACATGGCTAAGAATTTTGTAAGGACCAACATAACAGGGACTAAGCTTCCCCTTCTTTTCGAATCTCTTCACCCCCCTCATGGGTGAAATTTTCAGATACACTAGGTCACCAACTTCAAACTCAAGGTCTCTCCTTCTAACATCCGCATATGACTTCTGATGAATCTGCATAGTTTTCAACCTTTCCCTAATCAATTTAACTTTTACAATAGCCTTAAATACCGAATCAGGACCACTCATAGCAGCTTCACCCACCTCGAACCAACCTATGGGTGATCTACACTTTTTCCTATATAAGGCTTCAAACGGAGCCATGCCAATACTAGAGTGGAAACTGTTATTGTAACCAAACTCTATCAACGGTAAGTGATCATCCCAACTTTCCTTAAAGTCAAGTGCAGAAGCTCTTAACATATCCTTTAAGGTCTGGATGGTCCGCTCAGCCTGACCATCGATCTGCGGATGAAAAGCAGAACTCAAAAGAACTTGGGTACCAAGACCCTTCTAAGAAGCTTTCCAAAATTGCAAAGTGAATTGGGTATCTCTATCCGAAATGATAGACAAGGGAACTCCATACAGTTTGACTTGCTCTTGGATATACAATCTAGCATAATCCTCAGCAGTATATGAAGTATGAACAGGCAAGAAATGAGCAGATTTAGTCAACCTATCAACCACAACCCAAATATAATCTTGATGGCGTCGGGAATGAGGTAAACCAATCACGAAGTCGATATTTATCTCTTCCCACTTCCAAGTGGGAATACTAAACTCTTGCATCATACCACCAGGTCTTTGGTGTTCAACCTTAACCTGTTGGCATATTGCACACTTAGCTACAAATGTTGCTATATCTTTCTTCATGCCACTCCACCAATAGATTTCCCGCAAGTCTCGGTATATCTTGGTGGCACCAGGATAAATATAATATCGCACCCCACGCGCTTCAGCCATAATCCTCTATCTTAGATCATCAACATTTGGGACACACAATCTACCCTACAATCTCAATACACCATCTCCCCCTTGGGATTAAACCATTTTTAGTCCTTGACTGACTCTTTTATTCTGACCAAACTAGCATCTAAGTATTGCTTTTCCTTCACTTCCAAAACCAAGGAGGATTCAGAACTACTCTGAACCCCTATACTACCTTCAGCAGAGTCAAACAACCTAATCCCCAATCTAGACAAACGATGTACATCACCAGCCAACTCTTTCTTACCTTTTACCATATGCGAAACACTACCCATGGACACTCTACTTAGGGCATCCGCCATAATATTGGCCTTGCTCGGATGGTACAGCACACTCATATCATCTCTGCCTAAGATTCAATTCTCTCTGGGTAAACACATATTGCAGACTCTTATGATCAGTGAAAACATTAACATGGATACCAAACAAATAGTGTCTCCAGATTTTCAAAGCAAACATAATAGTAGCCAACTCAAGGTCATGGGTGTGGTAATTTCTCATAGGGTTTCAACTGTCTAGAAGCATAAGCTATCATCTTACCATTTTGCATCAATACGTAACCCAACCCAACTCTCGAAGCATTACAGTACACCACAAAACCATGAACACCATCAGGCAAAGTCAAAATAGGGGTTGAAATGGGTCAAGTCTTCAACTCCTGACAACTCTTCTCACAAGATTCGGACCACAAGAACTTCACTTTCTTTTGGGTCAACAGAGTCATAGGAGACGCTATAGAGGAGAATCCCTCAACAAAACAGTGGTAATAGCCATCTAAACCCAAGAAACTTTGGATATCAGCCGAATAAATAGGTCTAGGCCAATTTCTAATAGCTTCGGTCTTTTGGGGATCAACTCTAATACCCTCGAAAGAAATGATATGACCCAAAAAAGCAACTGACCTTAGCGAAAACTCACACTTACTGAACTTGGCAAACAATTTATGATCTCTAAGGGTTTGTAAGACAGTTTGGAGATGATTAGAATATTCATCCTCACTACAGAAGTACACCAGTATATCATCGATGAACACTATGATAAACATATCTAGATATGGTATGAACACTCGATTCATGAGGTCCATGAAAACTGCTGGGGCATTAGTTAACCCAAAAGACATAACAAGAAACTCAAAATGGCCATAATGAGTTCGGAAAGCGGTTTTCAGGATGTCATACTCCCCAACTTTGAGTCAATAGCAGAGAGAGATACTTTAAGCATAATAGACTTCTAAAAGAAAGAATCACACTTTTTCCTAAAACATCTTGTAGCCTCTTGCTCATAGATGTGTCATGCTACACACCGATGATCAAGACTCTACTAAACATGGATTGTCAGACTCCCTAGGACACCTTAAAATATTAGGCTCTAATACCAAGTTTGTAACGCCCCAGAAAATAAGTCCCGGAGTGTCACACAGTGCTTGAGGATACGAGTAACTCCAAGCTAACCCTTTGAGCCATTTTCATTCAGTTCAACACAAATCAATGGGTTTTCCATAAATAACCCTCAAATATTAATAGAGTAATCATCATTCAAGAATTAAAGAATTTCAAAAAGATAACAAAATACGACTTATTAGTCAACTCCCAACATCTATACTAGTATGACAAGCCTCTAAGAAAATCAATAAAACTAGCAAGCCATTGAGACATGCCCCAACTGACTCATACTCAGTTATCAAATGTAAATAATTCTGTGAAACCAATATCAGACATCACGTCCTCGAAACACGAGGACTCACCA
>NW_025815070.1:0-2259 GCF_002878395.1 Capsicum annuum | reverse complement strand
ATACACATCAAACTGAAATATATAAAGCATATCAGTAACAACATCGGAAGAGTCCTCCTGTTCCTAGTGGGACGGTAAAGCATAGAATCTATTCTGGTGCTGCACGCCAGCATTGCTAGAAGAGGTACCCTAAGCTGGGGCTGGGCGAGTCGCTGGAACTGGAGCACTAACAGTCTGAGTCTTGGTCTGAGGGCGATAGTCACAACGCCCTTGTCCATCCTGTGGACAATCTCTAACTCTGTGACCCATGTCACCATACCAAAAACAACCCCTCTTCTCACCCCAACACTCACCCGAATGAGCCCTACCATACTTAGGACACAGTGGATGATTTGACTTACTGCTAGCACTGTACTGGGACCTGGATGCATATGACCTGATACCTTGTTCCTGCCTACCTCTAGGCATGAGTGCACTAGGAGATAATGGTGCTGGCATAGACGAACGATCTTGATACTGAGGGCAACTCCCTCCCTGCGATCTAGTCTGAACCTGTCCGTACTGCTCGTACCTAGATCTCTTATTCCCTCTTATTTTATCTCTCTCCTTAATCTTGTCTGCCTCAATCTGTTGGGCATGAGTCATCAGCCTAGAAAGATTCATCTCACTATTAAGCATAGCAAACCTACACTCCTTAACCACATAACTAGACACTCCAGTCACAAACTTACTCATACTAGCCTGATTATCAGCCACTAAGTCAGGAGCATACTTGGCCAACTGATTGAACTTTAGATAATACTCCCTAATAGTCATAGAGCTTTGTCGTAGGTTCATAAACTCTTTCACCTTCGCCTCTCTTATCTCCAAAGGGAAAAACTTATCCAGGAATGTATCCTGGAAATCTTGCCAAGTTATAGGGACAACTCCCTCACCTCTACCTTTCCTCTAAGAAACAACCCAGTCATAAGCAAGGTCTTTCAACCTATACGCAGCCAACTCCACACTATGTTCCTCAGATACATGCATCACCTGAGTAATCTTCCGCGCCTCCACTAAAAATAATCGTGGATCCTCATCAGACTTGAACCCATAGAATTCCAACGAATTCATCCATGAAGTCATGGATCCTAGTAACAGCTGAATCACCTCCCTACTGCTATGGAGATGGGGCCGGGTTGGCCTGAACATTTGCAGTAACAGCTTAGGCCAGCGCCTGAAAGGCTGCCCGAAATTCAATATGAGACACATTTTTATTCAATAGGTCAGCGAGTTGAGGTTGCTGTCAATTATTATTTCTTCTCGCTCGACGTGGAGGCATATTTCTGAAAGAGGAGAGCATGGATCAATAGCAAAAAGAGACACTTTAAGCACGATAGACTTCTGAAAGAAAGAATCATATTTTTTTCTAAAATATCTTGTAACCTCTTGCTCATAGATATGGCACGCTACACACTGATGATCAAGAATGTAATTAACGCGGCTTGTCAGACTCCCTAGGATACCTTAAAACCTTAGGTTCTGATACCAAGTTTGTAACGCCTCGAAAAATGGGTCCCGGAGCATCACACGGTGCTTGAGTTTACGAGTAGCCCCAAGTTAACCCTTTGAGACATTTTTATTCAGTTTAACACAAATCAACGGGGTTTTCATAAATAACCCTCAAATATAAACAGAGTAATCATCATCTAAGAATAAAAGAATCTCAGAAAGATAACAAAATATGACTTATTAGTCAACTCCCAACATCTATACTAGTCTGACAAGCCTCTAAGAAAATCAAGAAAACCAGTGAGTCATTGAGACACCCCAACTGACTCATACTCAGTTATCAAATGTAAATAATTCTGTGAAACCAACATCAGACATCACGTCCTCGAAACATGAGGACTCACCACAACAGAGGATATAGAACAGTGTGCTCGAAGAATCACTGTTGAACCTGGAACTGAGCACCTGAACCTATATTTCAAAAAAATGCAGCCCACATTCGAAGATGTAGGTCAGTACCATGAAAGAGAACCGAGTATATGGGGGTGTATGCAGTTGTATAAACATCATCATCATAAATACTTATAAAAATATGCAGGATGTATGAAAGACTCACATAGCTTGAAGAAAATCATCATAATCATGAGAGGATGAAATAAGTACAATAACACATGTGAGTCATCATATAATTTGTCAATGACTTTCAGTTCATCAAGAATATCAATTCTCATAATGTAAATATCATTTAAATCTTTCGAAAGAATAACTTTCACAATTCCACTTTCAAATCACTTCACCATTCACCATAGACACAAGAAAACACACATA
>NW_025815069.1:0-5679 GCF_002878395.1 Capsicum annuum | reverse complement strand
GTTTTGGTGTGTCATTTCATGTATCTTTTATAATTCTTATACCATTTGGTATTAGAGAATGGCTTGATCTTGTTCCCACAAGATCAATCTTGGGCTCATAAACTTGAAAATAAATAAAAAAATTAGCAAAAACTGAAAATTTCAGAAAAATAGCAATCTGTCCATTATTGTTGTCTTGGCCGAAATTGTGTTCTCGTTGTATCTTGGACAAGATTTTTACTTTTTTTGTTGTCTCTTAGTGTTAGTTTTTTTTTATTCACTAACACTTGAGTCTAGATCTATATTTGAGATTTAAAAATTGATGTTGTTGTTGTGAACATATACTTGGCCGCTTGTTGAACAATTATTGTGACAGACTGTTTTAGGCAGTGAGTTGTGGATTTATTATTGGAGGTTGGATTAGAGTTTATTGTATTTTTTTTTGTTGCTCTTGAAAGTTTGTTGTGGTGTTATTGTTGTTCATCACAATCTTCATCTCTTGTAAAAATCGAAAACACAACACAAAAGGGGTCTTGGCCGTGGGATTGTTGAGCTTGTTGTTGTGGATTTGGTTGGAAAAAAAATTGGTTGTGTTGTGGTGTTATTGAAAAATTATTGTGGTGTTATTGTTTTTCTTCATACACTCTCATATCTTGACCAACTTAAAGTGCCTAATAGACTTGAACCCATCACTTCATAGACTTTTCAACCACTTTCCCTATTTCAAGGACCTTGTTTTGTGGGAATAGTTCAAGTCAAGTCACACCTTTTTGAAGGATGAATTTGAAAAAGATCCTAAAACTTGAAATTTCCCTCCAAACTTAATTTCATCCACTCCAAATTGTGAAGGACCAAAAACATCAAAATTGATAATTGAAATTTGTTGAAAATCGGCAAATTAGAGGGTGACAAGTTATCAAATTAATGTTCACATGACAATTTTAAGCTCAAATTTTGATCTTCTAGTTTTAACTTGTTGTTCGTTAGTCTCGTTTGTTGATTCCATTACTAACTTACAAGCTAGTACTAGATTGTAAGTTAGTTTTGAAACCGTTCTTCATGTTAACTTTCCTTTGTGTGTCTTACTTCTTTTGAGTCATTGTAATATGTCCTTGTGTTTTTATTTACTCTTTTGAGTCATTGTAAACGTGAATTTACCTCTCAACACCTCTCGGAGTACAAGCAAGCTTACAATACATGTGAGATTGAGTGTGAGGGATCCGAGAGCCAAGAAATAAAAAGAGAGAGTGAGGATATTTTGTACAACTAATGTGTTTTATATTTTGTAGGTAACTTTTTGGCCATAATGGAAACCATTTTGGCCCACCTTGATGCTATTTCCTGAGAATTGGCTTAGGCAAATGCGGGTGTTGAAAAATTAGGCTCAGATATGTCTACTATACTTGAGAGGTTGGGTTGAGTAGAGATTCTAAGGAACTCTCATATTTCTACTCCCAAAACTTTACCTCAAACGATCAATCCTCCAAGACCACCACCAAATGACATAGACATAAGCCAAGCCACCAAATGTCCTCGAACCCAAGACCTAAATAGGTAATTTCCCCCTTAATTCTATAAGGAGGGGTGTTTTGTCGGCAGCTCGCCGGTCATCACTCCGGTGAGGAAGCAACGATAAAAGGGAAAAGGGGAAGAGAACGGTGAGGGGCGGCGCGGTGAATTTTGGGGGGCGAAGCTTGCTGGAAATGCAGAAAAAGTGGGCAGCGCTGGTGGTTCGGGATGGATCTCGCCGGTTGCTGGTGTTGCGAGTTTGGGGTCATTATGGTAGTGGACAGATCTGGTGGTTGGCGTGCTCCGACAGTATCGGTGCATGATAGTGATGGTCAGAATCCGGTGGTGCTCACTGGATTTGGAGCGGCTTTGGGGGAGAGAGATCGAGAGAGAGGAGTTAGGAGGGGCGTGGTGCATCCTGATGAAAAAGAAGAGTATGTGAAGGGTGAGTAAAGAAAATGGATTTTCTTGTGAAAATGATCTCTCTTTCTTAATTGGAAGAAAGGGTCTGTATATGTGGAGAAGAAGATGGTATGTGTTGATTTGTATAAAGGAAAAAGAAAAGAAAGATTCTTTTTTAAGTCAATTGGTGTCCTTTTAGTTAAAAAAAAAAGAGAAAAAGAAAAGGAAGATAAAATGATGGTGTTAGGTGGGTGGATGAGAATTTAATGAGTGTGTTTGGGAGGTGGGGGACACGTGGGGTAGGATAGGTAGGAAAGTAAATAATTAAAAATTAATTTTTAGGGCGGATAAAATTATATTATGCAATAATAAATTATAGTGTTGTGCTATGTATGTATGCAAATAATTGTACAAAAAAATATTAAAATAATAATAAATTGATAAAAAATATAAAATTTACAAAATTAAAAATAATTATCAATAAATGATGTAAAATTAAGATATGCCAATAAATGAGTAAAAATTTTAACATAACGATGATTATTAATATGTCACGCCCCAAATCCTATTAAGGCGGACTGGCACCCGTTGCCGGTAAGGCTCGGGAGAACCAACCTGTAGCAATATATTACCTATGAACATTATAAGTTCCTTTCATACTAAACATGCCCTCAAAAGATAAATAGGACTAGCAAGCCAAAAGATATTATATGACTAGGCCGTTGGAGCCACAATGTCTACGATACGATACATGACCATACTATACTTTACGTAGTCTACAAGGCCTCTAGACAAGAAACATTATCTTATAAGGGTCGGGACAGGCCCCGCCTCATGATAAGATACTATACAATGCAAAAAGATATGATAAGACTCAAAGCCCCGAAGCAACCTGGAGCTCAGTGACTGCGGTTGATATCCTGTACTCTTACTAGGGAGGTTTATTAGCTTCTGTACCTGCAGCATGGAATGCAGGTCCCCCAAGAGGGACGTCAGTACGAAATAATGTACTGAATATGTAAGGCAACATGTACTATATATGAGATAAAAACACTCAAATGAAACCATGTACTGCTGTAGGGTAAAAGACCACCTTTATGAATATTGTGGAGTCATGTATCTTATAACAATTATGTTACTTTACTCTTATTACTTGTATAATCTGTGCACAGCATGTAATACAGATGACCAGCTGATCAGTGGTAAATCTATATCAGGATCGACCCATGCTAGGCTTTCCTTTCACCCCTGGGATACCCCCTGTAATACTGGAATTGACCCATGCTAGGTGATTTTTCACCCCTGGGATACCACCCAACAGAAGCAACTGTAGACATAAATCTTCTTATTACTTTTGAGATGAATCTTTGGTGGTCGTAACATTTGAGCTATAAGACGATAAGCATGACAAATGACAAGTATGTGTCCATGTAACATCATATCATAATGAAAAGAGTGGGTTGTACAATTAGTGAAACATGTAGGACATAAACAACGTATGAACTTTATTTAGCTAAAAAGAAGACTCATATGTCATGGTACCCAATGTATGTATGCAGCAGTGACAATGCTCGAATCTGGACACACAAGTACATGTTAAAGAGTGGAGTGGTTATGTCGAAGTTTGTAAAGATCTCTATGTGCCAATGAAGACTTTGGATTCCATGCCAAATAATAAGAGATCGAATAGCCTTACATACCTCGACATATCAACTTGTTTTTACGTCGAAATGACTTCTTTTCTTCCAACTATTTATCTACAATATCATGTTTTAAAGCTAGTATTAGAAGCTAATCAATGCATCTGGACAGCCCAATCTCACAAGACACAACACTTTGGCAACAAACGTATAACCATCAACTCAATGGTGTTATTCCGACTTTCTCAATTCTAACTGTATTCAACCAGCATACATTATCATATACATGATGTATACAGCCTATATTAGCTCTATAACATGCTGGCAACAGTCCATACCTACAACACATAACCATTTTACTAAACGCTCAACTAAGAAGCACAACATCTCGTCGTCTCCCTACATTTCATCGTTAACAATTCATACTTGTCCCAACTTTGAACCAGATGCTCCCAACATATATATACATCAAATAAATCTTAACATAGTCACAAAATAGCTCAAAACGTAGGGGGAAATGTGAAACAACAGCCCCCTCAACAAAACAGTCCAATACCATTTTGGAAACACATAAGATCATATAAGGATACTTGTTTCCAAAGAACTAGCAAAACAGTCCAGCAACCTTGGCAACCATATACACACTATAACATGTTAATAACCTCAACTTTATATCATATTAAAGTCAAAAATCAGGGTAAGAATCGTTCCAAAGCCAAGAAAACCAAACAACAACTTTCAGGACACAAGCTGTCCAGAAATTCCTGCACAGTGAACCAGCCAACTTATCTTGTTTTCCATGGAAAATTCATATCAAATATATGGTTATTTTTACATACCTTAACTCCCAAGGTGTAGGTCTAATTCAAGAACTCAAAAAGTAGCCTTTGGTTGCCTTCCAAGGTGAAGAAATGCCAAGAGAAACTTAGAGAGAAAATCTGAAATTTTTGGTCTTTTGTTGATTAACCTAGGGAGCTCGGTTTTGGTCCCTTTTTAAGGAGACTTTAGACCGACTTTCTCCTTATATTTGCAGCTGATTAACTCAAATTGGTCAATGACTAATTTTCCCCTTTCACTTGGGCCTTTTGGATCTCTAAATCAATGGGCTTTAGTGGCCCATTTCCTTAATCTTTCTTGCACTTTGTTTGGGCCCAATTTTGTTAGTAGTGAATGAATGTAGCTGGGCCTATTATATAAAAATCTTGGGCTGAACATCTTGGCCCAATATAATGTTAAACCATTGGCTTAAATAGCCTCCCTAACTTGGGCTTCGTTTGTCACAAGACTTGGAAGGTTTCGGCGTTAAGCCTTGTATTCGTTCCCCTTTCTTTTTACTAACGTCTAGACTTCAAGTGAGTTCACTTATGAATGAATTCTTCTCCCTCATGTATATATAATTTTTAAGCTAAGCACACAGGTGACTCACCTGCTAGCTTCCTAAGTTCCATAAGCATGTCAATGATTTTCCCCGTTTAAGGCCACAGTCTCTAAATAGACTTCCATATAGTGCCCCAATCTAACACTTGAACACTTGAAAGATTTTGGTAGTAATTAAATCAAGTCGTATGTCATTTTATGTGAACATTACTAGTACAGGTAAAATGTGGGGTGTTACATAATAATTTATTAACAATTACAAAAATATATGTAAAATTGCATTCTGTGCCATTTAATGGTGAGGAAGTCTAAAAATGCTAATTTTCAGCATAGAGAGTCAAAATTGGGTGTCACAACATATCATACTCCCTTCGTTTAAAAAAGAATGACCTACTTTTCTTTTTAGTCTGTTTAAAAAAGAATGACCTCTTTTCATTTTTGGCAATACTTTAATTTCAATTTTCCACATGACATGTTTAGAACCCCAAGATTAAAGGACATTGTGGTATATTTGACACAACTTTAATTTAAGGCCACAAAATTCAAAAGTCTTCTTATTTTCTTAAATTTTGTGTCAAGTCAAATTAGATGATTCTTTTTTAAATGGAGGGAGTACTATATATTTTAAATAAATTTATTATTTGCATTTGAATAGTTTAGTCATGAAATATAATTTATCATTTGTATTTGTATAAAAATAAATATATGGATTAATTGTATTTACTTGAGTCTAAAATATATACAATTTGCAATGTGTCATTCAATACAAATG
>NW_025815068.1:0-1924 GCF_002878395.1 Capsicum annuum | reverse complement strand
AAATATATGAAGCATACCAGTAACAACATCGGGAGAGTCCTCCTATTCCTGGCGGGATGGTAAAGCATAGAATCTATTCTGGCGCTGCCTGCCAGCATTGCTAGAAGAGGCGCCCTGAGCTAGGGCCGGGCGATTCGCTAGAACTGGAGCACTAACAGTCTGAGTCTAGGTCTGAGGGTGATAGTCACGATGACCTTGTCTATCCTGAGGACAATCTCTAACTCTGTGACCCATGTCACCACACCGGAAACAACCCCTTTTCTCACCCCAACACTCACCTGAATGAGCCCTACCACACTTAGGACACAGAGGACGATTTGACTAACTGCCAGCACTGTACTGGGACCTGGATATATATGACCTATTACCTTGCTCCTGCCTACCTCTAGGCACGGGAGCACTAGAAGATGACAGTGCTGGCATAGATGAACGATCCTGATACTGAGGGCGACTCCCTCCTTATTATCTAGTCAGACCCTGTCCGTGCTGCTCGGACCTAGCTCTCTTATTCCCTCTTATTCTATCTCTCTCCTTAATCTTTTCTGCCTCAATCTATTAGGCATGAGTCATTAGCCTAGAAAGATTCATCTCACTATTCAGCATAGCAGACCTACACTCCTTAACCATATAACTAGACACTCCAGTCATAAAATTACTCATACTAGCCTGATTATTAGTCACTAAGTCAGGAGCATACTTGGCCAACTGATTAAACTTTAGATAGTACTCCCTAACAGTCATAGGGCCCTATCGCAGGTTCATAAACTCTTCCACCTTTGCCTCCCTCATCTCCAAAGGGAAAAACTTATCCAGGAATGCATCCTGGAACTCTTGCCAAGTCATAGGGACAGCTCCCTCACCTCTAACTTTCCTCCAAGCAATAACCCAGTCATAAGCAAGGTCTTTCAACCTATACATAGCCAACTCTACACTATGTTCCTCAGATACATGCATCACCTAAGTAATATTTCACACCTTCTCTAAAAATAACCGTGGATCCTCATCAGACTTGGACCCATAGAATTCCGGTGGATTCATCCACATGAAGTCACAGATCCTGGCAGTAGCTGAATCACCTCCCTATTGTTGTGGAGCTGGGGCCGGGTTGGCCTAAACATTTGCAGTAACAGCTTGGGCCAGCGCCTGAAAGGCTGCCCGAAATTCAGCATGAGACACGTTTTTATTCAATGGGTCAGTGGGTTGAGATTGCTGACCATCATTATTTCTTCTCGCTCGACATGGAGGCATATTTTTGAAAGAGGAGAGCACGAATCAATAGCAAAGAGAGACACTTTAAGCACGATAGACTTCTAAAAGAAAGAATCACACTTTTTTCCTAAAACGTCTTGTAGCCTCTTGCTCATAGATATGGCACGCTACACACCGATGATCAAGACTCTAGTTAACGCGGCTTGTCAGACTCCCTAGGACACCTTAAAACCTTAGGCTTTGATACCAAGTTTGTAACGCCCCAAAAATGGGTCTCGGAGCGTCACACGGTGCTTGAGGCTACGAGTAACCCCAAGCTAACCCTTTGAGCCATTTTTATTCAGTTCAACACGAATCAATGGGGTTTCCATAAATAACCGTTAAATATCAACAGAGTAATCATCATCCAAGAATAAAAGAATTTTAGAAAGATAACAGAATATGACTTATTAGTCAACTCCCAACATCTATACTAGTCTAGTCTGACAAACCTCTAAGAAATCAATAAAAACAACGAGTCATTGAGACATGCCCCAACTGACTCATACTCAGTTATCAAATGTAAAAAATTCTGTGAAACCAACATCAGACATCACGTCCTCAAAACATGAGGACTCACCACGATAGAGGATGTAAAATAGCATGCCCAAAGAATCACTGTCGAATCTGGAACTGAGCACCTGAACCTACATTCCGAGAAAATGCAGCCCACATC
>NW_025815067.1:0-3271 GCF_002878395.1 Capsicum annuum | reverse complement strand
CACCTCTACCTTTTCTCCAAGCAATAACCCAGTCATAAGAAAGGTCTTTCAACCTATATGCAGCCAATCCATACTATGTTCCTCAAATACATGCATCACCTGAGTAATCTTCTGCACCTCCTCTAAAAACAACCATGGATCCTTATCAGACTTGGACCCATAGAATTCCAGTGGATTCATCCGCATGAAGTGACGGATCCTGGCAGCAGCTAAATTACCTCCTTGCTGCTGTAGAGCCGAGGCTAGGTTGGCCTAAATATTTGTAGTAACAACTTAGGCCAGCACCTAAAAGGCTGCCTAAAATTCAGTGTGAGACACGTTTTCATTCAATGGGTCAGCGGTTTGAAGTTGCGGACCATCATTATTTCTTCTCGCTCGATGTGGAGGCATATTTCTAAGAGAGGAGAGCATGAATCAACATCAGAGGGAGACACTTTAAGCACGATAGACTTCTGAAAGAAAGAATCACACTTTTTCCTAAAACGTCTTGTAGCCTCTTGCTCAAAGATGTGGTGCGCTACACACCTATGATCAAAACTCTACTTAACGCGGCTTGTCAGACTCCCTAGGACACCTTAAAACCTTAGGCTCTGATACCAAGTTTGTAACGCCCCGAAAAGTGGGTCTCAGAGCGTCACATGGTGCTTAAGGCTATGAGTAGGCCGAAGCTAACCCTTTGAGCCATTTTCATTCAGTTCAACACAAATCAATGGGGTTTCCATAAATAACCCTCAAATATCAATAAAGTAATCATCATCTAAGAATAAAAGAATTTCAGAAAGATAACAAAATATGACTTATTAGTCAACTCTCAAGATCTATACTAGTCTGAAAAGCCTCTAAAAAAATCAATAAAGCCAGCGATCCATTGAGACATGCCCCAACTGAATCATACTCAGTTATCAAATATAAATAATTCCGTGAAACCAATATCAGACATCATGTCCTCGAAACATGAGGACTCACCACAATAGAGGATGTAGAATAGCGTGCCCAAAGAATCACTGTTGAACCTGGAAGTAAGTGCCTGAACCTACATTCCGAGAAATTGCAGCCCACATCTGAAGATATGGGTCAGTACCACGGAAAGAAACTAAGTATATGGGGGTGTATGTAGTTGTATAAACATCATCATCATAAATATTTATAAGAAATATGCAGGATATATGAAAGACTTACATAGCCCGAAGAAAATCATCATAATCATGAGAGGATGAAATAAGTACAATAACACATGTGAGTCATCATATAATTTGTCAATCACTTTCAGTTCATCAAGAATATCAATTCTCATAATGTAAATATCATTTACATCTTTCAAAAGAATAACTTTCATAATTCCACTTTCAAATGACTTCACCATTCACCATAGACACAAGGAAACATGGACACACTGGGAGATCCTATAACCGACATAAACCATGTAAGCTACATGGAGTCCAACGTACAACCTACGTTGGGGAGAGTCGTCCCATCCTTGCCATCAGAGTAGGACTATCGATATCAAATCCACACAAACTAGTGATCACTCTATAAATTTGCCTCAGTCTCACTCCTACAGGGGCAAATAGTTCTAGGGAAATAAGATCGTTTTATACCTCCCACTCGGTGCTAAAGATTTCTCCCAAACTTATCTTAGATTATTTCAAAGACAATCCATAACAAAATAATTTTAGTAATATATAAATATACATCGGGAGCCGTCATGCTTTCCATCTATCAAAATCAACCACGTTGTGGATTTCTTTCACACTCGAGTTCAAAATAACTCCATTAAGACCAAAAGGTCAAATCATTAAAAATATCTCAAATATTCAACATCAATGTGCT
The DNA here is from genome assembly GCF_002878395.1 of Capsicum annuum. Taxonomy (NCBI): domain Eukaryota; kingdom Viridiplantae; phylum Streptophyta; class Magnoliopsida; order Solanales; family Solanaceae; genus Capsicum; species Capsicum annuum. The sequence goes on along the minus strand of NW_025815067.1, from coordinate 1,441 downwards.
TATAACACATACTTTCTAAAAAAACACTTTCTAATGGGGATTCACGACCCAAATATCAAAATCATGATAAATATCATTCAAGATTCATGCTCTATATCTCCACACATGTAAATTCATCTTTCAAAATCATAAATATCAAGATTTCATAATAATCGTCATAAGATATGGGTTCATGCTTCAAATTCGTAAAAATCAAATAAAAATCATGCCTTTGTAAGAAAAATTACTTTTGGGCACAAGAACGAAAGAGAGTTCTTGTTGAAAAACCCCACATACCTTGAATGATGAACTTTAGATTGATACTTGTTTTAGAGATGTTAATCATGCCTTTGAATGATGGTTCTTGGAGTTCTTGAACTAGGAACTTGAAATCTTGAATAAATTTGTAGAATTAATGGTGAACTTTGGAGGTTCTTGAAGTTGGATGTAGGAGCTTAGGGTTTTCTTTTTTAGGGAATTTGATGAAATGTAACATATAATTCTTTTAATAGGCTTTAATATAGGGTTTGGATGGATTTTTTGTGAGGAGAAATGACCAAAATGACCCTAAAAATAAAATTATTCTCGAATCTATCCTTTGGTAGACTGTTTTGATAGTCTAAAGTAGATCAACCATAATGTTTTACTCCGATATCCAAATTGGATGAAACTAATTTCATTATAAAGAGGACTCTCATATATTTTCGTTGATATATAGTATCTCACCCAGATCATTGTGTACAAGGAGTTATGATCATTTGAAGTTGACCCAAAAATTCACTTTTGATAGGCTGAAGTAGATCGACCAGAACTTTTTCCTCCGATGGACAAATTGGATGAAACCACGTTCATTGGAAAGAGGACTCGTAGATCTTTCCATTGATATATGGTAGATCACCCAGATAATTATGTACAAGGAGTTATGATCATTTAAATTTGGAGCAAAAATACGCTAGGCCTCAGTACTTTTTCTTGCACGTTTTACTATTCACTACTATTCACGGTTCGATTGGAATGTTCATAACTCGTAGCTCGGGTGTCCATTTTGGATGATCCACATATCGTTGGAAAGGTTATTTGATAATATACGCAATGGTGGGTCATAATCTAAGACATTCCTCATGGAAAATTTATAATTTATTCTAGAAGATAGAACTCAACAAGTTTACGCACAAAATTTCAACGAAAAATTTTCCAGGGTATTACATGAGGACTCACCACAACTACTATACTGATGATAGCTTGAGAAGTGAAATCAATGTGTGGTCTAAGAACTAAGTGTCAGAACCTATGATATAATAAATCATAGAGCAAAAGAAAGGTATGCGATTAGTAGTTTGAATATGTTGGTATGCTAAATGAGGTACGCTAATATGCGTGGTTTCTTGAACAGCAGTAATAATTAAATGAATATACATGTAAAACATAGAGTACTGAGTAGAGAACATGAAATCTGTAGATA
>NW_025815066.1:0-27786 GCF_002878395.1 Capsicum annuum | reverse complement strand
GGAATCATGTAATTATGGGTTTCTAGCATCCTAGGCATTTTATCAAAACCCTGCATGCATTCTTCAAAGCACAGGTGGATTTCATACTTGCATCACATCAAACCACCTAAAGTTTATGTTTTTCAACTAACACCATATATTGTTCATGAAAACATCTTTAGATATCATTTTGAAACTTAAACAACAATCATCAACATATAAATGCTTATATCACCACAAAAAGTTTACAAAATAACATTTTTAAACATGATTGTTGCGCTCTATGAACGGATTGGATCCTTGGATGAATACAACGCATATCGTAGCTTAAGAATTCGTGGAATCTAAAGTTGAATTTTCTTGAAGCTTGAAACTCCAATGGAAACCCTAGACTTGTTCTTGACAGTTCTTGACTAAATTTTGATAAAACTAATGTAAAGGGCTGCTTTAGGGCTTCAATCCTTTGTTTAAAGAGTAAATACATGGTTTTGGGAAGTTACCATATTGCCCTTGACGATTTTGATACAAAAAGTAAAAACTATGAAAATGTATCCTGATTTAGGGCCCCGCCGCGATGCAGAGCTTGGTAAAATGCCAATTATTGCATCCTAGAAGCTTCGCGCGAAGAGGGGCTATCGCGGAGGTTTTCTAGAAATTGACAAGTGTCATTTTAGCCTCCGGCATGATGCGCCATGAACTGAAATGGCATTCGTCTTGCAGCAGAAACTTAAAATAGCGATAACTTCTTTACCGGATGTCCGTTTTAGGCAAATTTGGTATTGATGGAAATATTATTAAATCATCTATCTTTTGTTAGGTAATGGGATCAAAAATTGATAGTATAATGAGAGATATGCTCATTTGAAGTTTACGAAACCAATATCCTTCTCAAGAATTCAATCGGTAAGAAATATTTTGATTCGCACAATAGTTTGGACATATTTGAGACCTTAATTCACATCAAACTTGATCATGAAACTACCAAGGAACCATGATGTACTATGAATGAGCTTGAAACATGGAGCTAATATTGAGTTGGAATTTTTGATGTATTACAATATCTCCCCCTTTGGAACATTCGTCCTCGAATGAGACTTGACTGAGAGGGAAAAATAAGACAAGCCGAACATGAACTGAACATGAAGGACTGAAACATAATCTCATGATTGACATTCTAAACATACTGAACTCATGCATATCTAACGCATGGATAACTAGTACATGGATACGTAACTGAGCAATTTGATAAACTAATCTTCTCAAGATAAGAATGCATATCTGATGCATGACCTTATGATTGAACTAATAAATAAAAGCATGATGAGGATGCAACGGTAATAGGTAACAAGTTTAAACTGGGGACATGAACATGAAAATGAATAAGCTTAAAGAGAATTATTATCTTGAGCTTGATCTGAATTTACGGGGAAGAGGTAAGGATACTTGGTACGCATATCTATTTCTATTTTCCATGTAGCTCCCTCATGAGACTGATTTCTCCAAAGAACCTTAACCAGAGGGACTTCTTTGTTACTCAATTGACGAGTCTGATAGTCTAAGATTTTGACAGGAATTTCTTCATAAAAAAGGCTATTCTGAATATCAATGCTCTGAATAGGGACTACAACTACTGGGTCACCTATGCACTTCTTGAGTAAAGGGACATGCAATACTAGATTAACCGAGGCTAGATATACAGGAAACTATAGCTCATAAGCTACCTTGTCGAAGAGACTAAGAATCCTGAAGTGACCGATATATCGGGGATTGAGTTTACCTTTTTTGCCAAACCTATTCACTCCCTTCTTGGAAGAGATCTTAAGATAGACATAGTCATTGACCTTAAACTCAAGATCCTTCCTACGAACATCTGCATAAGATTTTTGTCAAGTCTGAGCAGCCCGAAGTCTCTCTCTGATCAACTAAACTTTCTCTATGGCATCGAATACTAAGTCAAGATCTATGACTAAGGCCTCACTAACTTCAAACCAACCGATCAGAGATCTACATCACCTACCATAGAGAGCTTCGAATGGAGCCATCTGAATACTGGAATGATAGCTATAATTGTATCCAGATTCAATCAAGGCCAAGTGGTTATCCCAAGTTTCCTTGAAATCAATTGCACACGCCTTTAGCATATCTTCAAGAGTCTTAATGTTGCTTTCTACTTGACCATCTGTCTGAGAAAGGAACGCTGTACTAAGATGAACTTGGGTACCAATACCCCTTTGGAATGCTTTCCACAAGTAAGAGGTGAACTGGGTACCTCTGTCTGAGATGATAGATGAGGGAACACCACGTAATATGACCAACTCCCTGATGTAGATTTTGTCATAATCCTCAACTAAATAGGAGGTAGGAACTGGAAGAAAATGGGCTGACTTGGTCATTTAACTCCTGAGGGTCTTCATCAGACTTAGACCTATGAAAAGATGGAGGGTTTATTTAGTTGAAGTCCCGAATCCTACCTTTTTTGAAATTTGCCACTGGAATAGCCGGAATAGCTGGTGGCCTTACATTTTGGGCAGCCACAGACTGAGCAAGTATGGTGAATGCGGCTCTAAACTCCACATGAGAAACATGTTTTCCCAAAGGATCTGTGGACTGAAAAGCTGGCTGGTTACTTCTCTTTGGGGCTATATTTTGAGACAAGAGAAGAACAGATTAGATTGTGAGTTTAACTTGAGATTATGCTCACTAGCACGACATAAATGCTAAAAGAAGGAAAACTATTCCTAAAACATCTTATAGGCTCATGTACATAAATGTGGCATGTAACACACCCATGCACAAGACTATACTAGATGCGGCTGTCAAAATTCCTAGGACTCTATTGAACCTTACGCTTTGATACCAAGTTTTTAACACCCCGATTTTCTGAATTGAAATGCTACGCGATGCTCATGAACCTGAGGGACCACAAGCTAACCCATGACTGATATATGTACCTATACACTGCATAATATACATATAATACACGAAAAACCTGAATATGTAGGCCATAAGGTCCAACTAAGGAGATATAGTCAGATCAATGTGGTAATGAATACCCAAAACAACTGAATATAGAATGGAATACTGAATCTAATAGCTAAATCTGACTAAATCTGAAAGCCTCTAAGTACTGTCTGAATAAGAAGTTGAAGGAAAATGTCTCCAACTAACTCCATAAAACTGAACTGAAGTAAAAAATGAATAAATCAAATCATAGTATCCTTAGATAGATGAGGACTCACTACAACACTGCGACTGGAAAGCTACTGCTTGTTTGGAACTCATGTCTCTAGACCTATGGTGTAACATAAAAAGAAAGCACCATAGCGCAAATGCATTAGTACAACTAGAGTACTGAGTATAAAAGTAAGGTAGGCTAATACAAAGGGTTTACATGAACGAATAATGCTAACATACTTACTAATATGAACGTAAGAGTACAAACTTACATACATAGTAACTGAGATTGTGAGTACGTGGTAGCTAAATCTATACGCTAATACATGACTGGAATTGTAGTTCTGAAAACATGAGCGACTGTGTCTTACAGTCCTGAATCTGGTAGAACTCTCTGAGTCCCATGCTATAACTGAATTTGACTATACCTAACAGTCCTAGTATACTAATATCTGAAGAGCTGTCTGAGTGATTTTACTGAGACTGATACTGATACTGTGGGATGTAGTTGTTTAACCAACATGCCCCATGTATGCCATTATGGCTAAGCTGGTGTCTAATCTCTACCCTGACTGGAGGGGTGTCCATACAGCGCCACTGGTAAGGACAGTTGTAAGTGACCCTTATCTGGAAGCTACTCAAAGTAAGAACGGTGGGACCCTAAACTGACAGGTTAAGCAACCTCATCAACCCTAATCTGACAGGTTAAGATGTCTCAACTTACGTTGGCTATTTAGTTCTTGAACACAAGGATGACTGCTACGAATTACACCCTGAACTGGCAGGTAATTTCCCATCCTTGGGTTCACTTGGTTCTAACTTCTACTCCTATCTGAAGTAGCTGAATATGATTCAACTAGCTGTACATTGACTGAATAACTAACATCCGTGGATTGATGGAGTAGTACTATTATCTGAGCGTTAATTGAGATCATGAGATTTCAGATGTTTCTTGAGTCACAAGACTGAGATTTATCGTGGCACATGACATGGCTCTAGGCACACAGCTATATTTTATGGGTACAAATATCCCCAGGACTCGATAGAAGGAAACTAGCACACATTACATGACTTGATCACAATATTAAAGTCCATAATTCATAATATTATAAGTAGGGGATAGTATACTACATGTATTTATTCACATCTCAATATGGTAGGGAGAGAATGGATACATTTCATGTATATAATTCATATTTCCATTATCACACATGCTTCATTCCACAACAACAACAACACATACATAGCATGGAAATTTATATGGAAGTGTATAGCTAATATGGACTTGTCATTTAGATATCAAGGAATCATGTAATTATGGGTTTCTAGCATCCTAGGCATTTTATCAAACACCTTGCATGCATTCTTTAAAGCATAGGTGGATTTCATACTTGCATTACATCAAACCACCTAAAGTTCATTCTTTTCAACTAACAAGCACATATATTCCATGAAAAACATCTTTAGATATCATTTTTAAAGTTGAACAACAATCATCAATATGTACATGATTATATCACCATAAAAAGTTTTAAAAAATAACATCGAAAAACGTAGTTCTTGATCTCTATGAATGGATTGGATCCATAGATGAACACTACGCATACCTTAGAGTAATAATTCAGGGAATCTACGGTTGAATTTGCTTGAATCTTGAAACCCCAATGGAAACCCTAGACTTGTTCTTGAGTGAATTTTGAAAAATTTAATGTAAAGGGCTGCTTTGGGGCTTCAATCCCGTGTTTAAAGAGTATATGTAGGGTTTTGGTAAGTTACCATATTGCCCTTAATGATTTTAAAATGAAAACTAAAAACTCCACAAAATTTATCCCGATTTAGGGCCCCGGCGCGATGCAGAGCTTGGTAAAATGCTAATTATTATGACCTGGAAACTTGGCGCGAAGCGGGGCTATTGCGGAGGCTTTCTGGAAAGTGATGAGCGCCATTTTGGCCTGCGGAGCAACGTGCCATGCACTGAAATGGCATTTGTCTTACAGCAAAAACAGAAAATAACCAGAACTACTTCACTGGGTGTCCATTCTATGTGAATTTGGTATCTATGGAAAGCTTATTAAATTATTTATCCATTGGTAGGTCATGGGATCAAAAATTCGTAGTATAATGAAGATATGCTCTTTTGAATTCGATGATGCCAATATCCTTCTCATGAATTCAATTGGTAAGGAATTTTTTGATTCGCACAATAGCTAAGACATATTTGAGACTTTAATTCACATCAACCATGATCATGAAACTATCAAGGAACCATGATGTACTATGTATGATCTTGAAACATGGATCTAATATTGAGTTGGATTTTTTGGGGTATTACAGTATCAAAAGTGAAAAGAACCAAAAGATCCTTTTAAAAATGACTTAAAAATACTAAATGGGATTCGAGACAGTCAGAGCAATAGTCCGTCACTAGTCTGACGGTCCATCGGGTCGTCCATAGCACGTTGGCCAGGAAAAGGCCGTACTACCTTAGTTGTGACGATCCATGGCTAGCTTGACAGTCCGTCGTCTTGGCCGTCGCACTTGAACCTGAAAAGGGAGTTGCTGCCTTGGTTGAGATGGTCCAGGCGATGGTCCATTGTAAACTTGACGGTCCATCAACCTGTCCTTCAGACCTAGGTAATTCCGACAACTCTCAGTAAAACGGTCATAATTTCTCACCCTGATACAGGATTTAGATGAAATTGGTATCAATGGAAAGCTAATTCAATTCTCTACATGACAAAAAGCCGATATTAGGGAAATTGTACATGAATCAAAATATTTCTCACTTGGGAAGTAAGCAATTACTCTTCTTAAAGATAAAACTTCACTTAAAGAAAATCTAGGGTATTACAATATCTCTCCCTTGGGAACATTCTTCCTTGAATGTCGCTTGTTAGACCAAGAACAGAGGAAAAACTAAGTACACATAGCTGAAGCAATTTGCTAAATGCCTCAAAATATTTCTAAACACTTGAATACTTCGGAAATTGCAAAATTCACGCAAAAATAGATATATAGCTGAAATTTAGATTTTGAAGGGCTAATGTAAGGAAGAATAATACCTTTGGCTTGATCTAAAGTCGCCAAAAATAGGTGCGGGTACTTGGCTCATATGTATGATTTGGCCTCCCAAGTAGCGCCCTAAAATGACTGGTCTCTCCACAAAACTTTGACCAAGGGAACCTCTTTGTTCCTCAGTCTAAGCATCTAAAACTCTAGGATGTCAACAGGAATCTCATCGAATGAAAGACTGTTTTGAATATCAGCACTCACCGAAGGATCCACTACAATGGAATCACCAATATGTTTCTTAAGCATGAAGACATGAAAAATAGGATGAACCGCTGACAACTCTATGGGAAACTTAAATTCATAGGCTACTTTCCCAACATGCCTCATAACTCTATAGGGGCAAACATAACAGGGACTAACATTTCCCTTTTTACCAAACCGCTTCACCCCTTTCATTGGTGAAATATTTAAGTAAACAAAATAACTAACTCAAACTCAAGACCTCTTCTCCTCACATCAGCATATGACATTTGATGACTCTGAGCTATCTTCAATATTTTTCTAATCAACTTAACATTCTCCATAGCCTCAAAGGACTGCATCAGGCCCAATCATAGCAGCTTCACCCACTTCAAAGTAACCTATGGGTGATCTACATATTCTATCATTCAAAGCTTCAAATGATTCCATCTCGATGATAGTATGGTAACTGTTGTTATAAGCAAACTCTATCAATGGAAAATGCTCATCCCAACTTCCTTTGAAATCAACAGCACATGCCCTCAACATACTTTCTAGATTTTGAATGGTCCTCTCAGCATGACCATCTTTCTTTGGATGAAAAGTGGAACTCAAATAAACTTGGGTACCAAGACCCTGCTGAAATGCTCTCCAAAACTGAGAAGTAAATTTAGTATCCCTATTTGAAATAATAAACAAGGACACTCCATGCAACATGACAAACTCTCAGAGGTACAACTTAGCATAATCCTCAAACTTAGTCAGCCAGTCTATAACAACCCAAATAGAATCATGATGACAACGGGAAATAAGTAAACCAGTCATGAAATCCATATTCACCTCTTCCTACTTCCAAGTTGGCATACCAAACTCTTGGATCATACCACCAGGTCTTTGGTGCTCTACCTTAACCTATTGGCATGTTGCACACTTGGTTACAAACCCAGCTATATCCTTCTTCATACCACCCCACCAATAGATTTTCCACAAGTCCTTGTATATCTTTGTAGCACCGGGATGAATGAAATACCGCACAACAAATGTTTTAGCGATAATCCTCTTCTTTAGATCATCAATACACGGAAAATACAACCTACCCTGCAGTCTCAATACACCATCTTCCCCTTGGTAGAAAACCTCTACCTTTTGGTCCTTAACTGATTCCTTCAATCTAACTAAACTAGGCTCTCATTCTTGCTTCATGTTTACCTTTAAAACTAAAGAGAATTAAGAACTACATTGCACCAAAGTACTTCCCTCAGCTGAATCAAGCAAACTAACACCCAATCTAGCCGGAAAATCACATCACGAGCTAACTTTTTCTTACTTTCTGTACATAAGCAACACTACCCATAGAAAACATGCTAAGGGCATCTGTCACTACATTGGCCTTGCCCGGGTGATAAAACACACTTATATCATTGCCTTTTAAAAACTCTAACCACCTTCTCTATCTAAGATTTAACTCCCTCTAGGCAAACACATACTGCAGGCTCTTATGACCAGTAAACACATCAACATGGACACAATAAAAAAAGTGTCTCCAGATTTTCAAAGTAAAGACCATAGCAGCTAATTCAAGATCGTGGGTTAGGTAGATCTTTTCATGCAGCTTTAACTGTCTAGAGGAATAGGATAAAAAATTACCTCTTCACATCAACATACAACCCAAACCAACTCTAGAGACATCATAATACACCACAAAACATTCTGTAACATCAGGAAAAGTCAACACAGGGGCTGAAGTTAGTCTAGTCTTCAACTCTTGAAATCTCTTCTTACAGGAATTTGACCACTGGAACTTAAATTTATTTTGGGTCAACCAGTTCATGAGAGACACAATAGAAGAGAAAATTACAATGAAATGGTGGTAGTAGCCAGCTAGACCTAAGAAACTTCTGATGTCAGATGGGGAAATAGGTTTAGGCCAATTTCTTATAGCTTCTATCTTTTGGAGATCAAATCTAATGCCTTCAGCTGAAACAATATGACCCAGAAAAGATACTGATCTTAGCCAAAATTCACATTTACGGAATTTGGCGAACAACTGGTGATGTCTAAGAGTTTGCAAGACAATTCTAAGGTAATCTGCATGCTCATTCTCAGTACGAGAGTACACAAGGATGCAATCTATGAAAACAATGACAAACATATCAAGATATTGCTTGAAAACTTGATTTATAAGGTCCATACAGGCTATTGGGGTATTGGTTAGCCCAAAAGATATGACTAGAAACTCAAAGTGACCATAGCGTGTTCAAAAAGCTGTCTTTGGAATATCGCATTCCCTAAATTTAAGCTGATGATAGCCGGATCTAAGGTCTATCTTAGAGAAATAACTCGCACCTTACAACTGTTCAAACAAGTTATCAATTCTCGAAAGAGGATAATTATTTTTGACTGTGACCTTATTAAGCAGATGATAGTCAAGGCACATATATAAAGAATCATCTTTCTTTTGCATGAATAAAAAAGGTGTGTCCCAAGGAGAAACACTCGACCTTATGAAACCTTTGTCTGGAAGATCTTTGAGTTGCTCTTTCAACTCCTTAAGATCTGTAGGATCCATATGATAAACTGGGATAGAAATAGGCTGAGTGTCAAGAAAAATGTTAATTCCGAGTTCTATCTCTCTATCGAGAGGTACTCCTGGGAGATCTTCCAAAAAAACATTAGGAAACTCATGAACAAGGTTGACTGTTAGAATAGTTGGAGTCTCAAACTTAGTATCTTTAACTCTAACTAGATAGTAGATGGAATCTTTGGATATTAGCTTTTTATCTTTGAGATAGTAAATAAAATGGCTCTTGGGAGATACCGAACTCCCAGACCACTCAAGAACTGGTTCAACACGGAACTGAAACTTGACCACACGGGTATGACAGTCTATAGATGCATAGCAAGAATGAAGCCAAACCATACCTAGAATAGGGTCAAAATCCACAATGTCTAACTCTATCAAATAAAAAAATATGACTCTATGAAAAACGGTAATAGGACAATTTCTGTACACTTGCTTAGCAACCACTGACTCCCCTACTGGTGTGGAAACTAGGAAGGGCTCATGAATCATTTTGGGACTCATTTCAAAATTCACAGCGACTAATAGGGTCACATAAGAGAAACTTGAACCAGGGTCCAACAACACATAAACAACGAAGTAAAATACACGGAGCATACCAATAATAACGTCGAGTGAGTCCTCCTGCTCCTGATAGGATGGTAAGTCACAGAATCTATTCTGGCACTGACCACTAACAGGGCTAGATAAAGTGCCCTGAGCAGGGACAGGATGGGATACTGAAGCTGGTGCACTAGTAGTCTGTGCCTGAGGTCGAGCATCTCTATTCCCCTGCCTAGCATGCGGGTAATCTCTAAGTCTGTGGCCTAGTTTGTCACAACCAAAAGAATAGAATTTTGGGTCCTTGAGATAGAAGATCTGTTCCCTTGCTTCTTCCTTCCTCTAGACGCGGGAGCACTAGCTGATGAAGGAGCTGGCATAGAAGAACGTCTTTAGAACTATGGGTGGTTCCTCTATGGGATCTTGCCTAACCATACTCATGCTGCTCGAGTCTAGTCCTTTTGTTACCCCTCTCTCTATCTCTCACCCTTATCTTATCCGCCTCTATCTGTTGTACATACATCATCAACCTAGCCAAATCCATATCTTTATTTAGCATCGCAGTCCTACACTTTTTCAGTACAAAATCAGAAACACCTATCATGAACTTGCTTATACTAGCTGGGGTGTCAAAAATCAAATTAGGAGCATACTTGGCCAGCTGGATCAACTTCAAGCAGTACTCCTTAATAGTCATGGAGCCCTGCCTTAAGCTCAAAAACTCCTCAATCTTTACTTCCCTCAACTCAAGCATAAAGAACTTGTCATAAAATGTATCTTTGAATACCTGCCAAGTCATAGGAGCAACACCCTTACCTCTACGCTTCTCCCATGCTTCAACCCAGTCATAAGCAATGTATTTCAACCTGAAAAATGCCAGCTCAATACTTTTTTCCACCGAAACATACATCACCTGTGTGATCTTTCTCAGCTCCTCAAGGTATAACTATGGGTCCTCAACTGCCTTGAACCGATAAAACTCTGGCGGATTCATCCACATAAAATTATGAATCCTAGCAATAACTAAATCTCTTCCTTACTAATTTACAACTTCGGCCTAGTTATAACCATGGAAAATGGCGGTGAATGCTTTCCTAATACCTGAAAGTCCACCCAAAACTGCGCATGAGACACTGTCACATTAAAGGGATCAACAGGCTGGGGTTGCTCATTATTGTTTCTACGGGTGTTTCTTCTTTGGGGAGTCATTTTATAAAATAAGAGAGCATGAAATATTAGATAAGAGGGACAACTGTTGGCATGATAGATATTGAAAGAAAGGAAACGACTTTTCCCTAAAACTTCTCATAGCCTCTTGCTCATAGAAGTAGCGAGCCACACACCGATGATTGACACTCTACTAAATGCATCTTGTCAAACTCCCTAGGACTCCTTAAACCTTAGGATTTGATACAGAGTTTGTAATGACCAGAAATCTCCTCCCGGCAAGTCACACAGTGCTTAAGTCTACAAGTAGCCCCAAGCTAACCCTTTGAGCCTATCACTACATAAAATAACTCATTTTGAGGAGAAATAAACAAAACACTAGCAGTATCGTATCAAATGATAGAAAATACAAGGAAAATACTTAGTCAAAATGTCCACAATACTGGAAATCTCAACATACTAACAATCTAATAACTAGTCTGACAAACCCTCTACTACTTAAGTCTACTAGAGAGCCATTACGATACGTCCACAACTGGCTCAAACTGAACTGAAAGCAATAAAATGTCTACTAACAATACTAAAATGTCTGTAGATAGGTCCTCAAACAATGAGGACTCACCACTATAGAGATGTAGATAAACTTACTCGCAAATAACTAATGAGGTAGGAACTGAGCACCTGAACCTACATTATAAGATATTATAGCACATAGACATATATGTGGATCAGTACTTGGGAATGTACTTAGTCTATGGGGCAGTACGCATTTACATAAAACCATACCAATACACTTTAATCAAATCATGCATGCAAAAATTAATGACTCACATTGTTGAATACGTCCATAGTATAAAAATCATAAATCATGTAGAATGAAGCATGTAACACAATTATTATAAGTTATTATACTTTTTCTTTAAAACCTAAACTCTTCTTTTATTCTAATTACTCGAAGACTAAAGAAAGATTTAAGCAATACTTTCAAACTCATGCATATATCTCATGGAGAGTAAAACTTCTTTAATGCTCAAGAACTTAGAACACTTTTAAACTCAAGACACTTAGAACTCAGAATTCTATAACTCTTATTAGTAGAGAAAAGTACTTTTTTCTTCGGAAAATTTTACTTTAATAACTTATTTTGAAAATCTTACTATTAGGGAAAATCACTTATCTGAAAGCATTAGGGAAAATATTCTATCTCAAGGGAAAATACTTTAGGGAGGTTCTGTTAACCGGCATAAAACATTTGAGGTACATGGGGTCCAACATCTTATCCTCCTAAGGAAGAAACCACACGTTGGGGAGAGGAGCTATACTCTAGTCAGAGAGTATAAACTCAACTCAGTGATCACTTATCTCAGTCTTGAGCCCATAAATCTCAATCATATGGTGGCACGTAGTTCTAGGGTATGAAATTGTAGTAACTTACCCAACTCGGTGCTAAATACTACTCCCTTTAGTTAGCTACGCTCATCTCATGGAAATCCACTTTAAAAATAATCTAATGATTCATAAAGAACCCAACTATAAAATCTGTAATCTCATCTAATTAAGTGGATTTCAAAGATACTATGACCATTAAGGTCAAAACTTTCTCAATAATCTCAAGTACTCAAATAATGGGTTCTTATAGCACAAAAGTTCATCAAATTGCAAATCTCAAGTAGGGTTTAATGACCAATAATCAAATCTCAAGTTAAGAGTCATCAAAATGCATACTAGATATTATATGGACTCATAAATCATATAGAAATCTGGAATTTACTGTAATTTATCTCAAAATCTCAACGTACTCATACACTTCAATTTCTAGAGCATTGCAACGATTAAATTCTCATGGAATAATAATATTTGGTATAAATCCAGCTTCAATTTCTTAAGAAAACATGTAAAATCGTGCTATTTGACTTCCAATTCTTGGAAAATATCAAAAGCCTGCAACCAATAACTATAAGTGAAAAACCCTAATTCCTTTTCATGTAAAATCTCATAAATTGGAGAAAACTTATAGTTTAAAATAAGTGTTTGGGAACAAGGGTGAAAGGATTAGCCTTGTACAAAATCCCACATACATTAGATTGCTTAATTAGATGTACAAGTTTGTTTGAAACTCTTCCTCTTACTCTTTGAGTGAGGGTTCTTGAAGCCTTGGACTTAGGGCATTCAAATGTCAACTCAATTTGAAGAATCTATGGTGAGTTCTTGAATTTCGTGGAGAAGGGTTTTATATTTGCTCTTGAGGGAGACACCCTAGCTCTTGGATGTTATGGGAGATAATAAGGCTATCTTCTTTGTTTTGAATAAATCAGGGTATTATATTGGGAAACACCCAAAAGATCTCTTTAAAAATGACTTAAAAATATTGAATGGGATTTTCGACTGTCGGAGTGATGGTCCCTCTCTAGTCTAATGGTCTGTCGAATCCTCTATCGCACGTTGGTCAAAAAAAGGCCACACTACCTTAGTTGCGATGGTCCGTTGCTAGCTTGATGTTCCGTCAGCTTAGCCATTGTTCTTGGGCTAGAAGAGGGAGTCACTACCTTTATTACGATGGTCAAGGCAATGGACTTTCGCAAACTCGACGGTCCGTCAACCTATCTGTCGCACCTAGGTGGTTCCGGCAACTCTTAATAAAATGGCCATAACTTGTTATCCTGATATCGGATTTTGACAAAATTAGTATTGTTGGAAAGATAATTCAATTCTCTACATGAAAAATAGTCAATATTAAGGAAATTCTATACGGTTTAAAATATTTCTCACTTGGGAAGTCAGCCCTTACTCTTCTTAAAGATGAAACTTGACTTAAAGAAAATCTGGGGTATTACAACTTTATTCCACTTTCACATAGGCAACTCAATCTATTGAGACATGACACTAGGCGTCAAGTGCTCAACCTTCACTTGCTGATACACCATAAACTTAGCCAGGAAGTTGGCCACATCTCTCATCATGGTGTTCTGCCAATAGATCTCGTTCAAGTCACAATACATAAACGTTAAGGTACCTAGAAGTATAAGGCCCAACTTTTCCATGATGCATCAACACACAACCATATCTTTCAGCAAATAATAAAATCATCAGTATGCTCTAATAGGGTCAAAATTGGTGCTGAAGTAAACTTATCTTTCAAAATCTCAAAACTACCCTTACAAGATTTGAACCTTAGAAACTTTACTTTTTTCTGAGTGAACATAGTCATTAGAGCAACAATAGATGAGAATCTTTCCACAAACCTCCAATAATACCTAGCTAAACCCAAGAAGCTTAGAATGTCATGGGTCTAGGCCCCGTCATAACCGTATCAACTTTCTATGAATCTACCTCGATCCCCTTAAAAGAAAAAACATGAACCAAAAAGGTCACATCATTCATTCAAAACTGACACTTCAAAAACTTGGTATACAATCGTTGATCATTAATAGTCTCTAACAATACTTGGAGGTAATTAATGTGATCCTTCTCACTCTTAGAATATACAAAGATGTTATCAATAAACACAATCATGAACAAATCCTCAAATAGCCTGAATACCTGGTTCATGAGATCCATAATTACAAACAACGAATTAGTTAATATGAACGACATAATCAAAAACTCATAATCTTCAAGTAATGATAACCCGATCAAAGATTAACCACAGAGAAATATTTGGCACCCTAAAGATGATATGATCTATCATCAATCCTAATCTTAAAATAATTATAACCTTGGAGAGAATACTTGTCACCTTATCAAACTATCAAAAATCTATACATATCTTTAGAAACTTATTTTTTTATGCACAAAAAAACACAGAAGCACCCTATGGAGAAGCACTAAGATAGAGAAAAACCTTGTTAAGGAGATCTTTTAACCACTACTTAAGTTCTATCAATTCTTCTAGAGCCATTATATTTGGAGGGATAGGGATATGAAAAGTATTCAGTAGAAGATAAATCTCAAGATCAATTTCCCTATTGGGAGGAATACCAAGAAGGTCATCGGGAAATACTTTAGGAAACTCATTAACAATAGGGATAGATTAGAGGGAACCTTAGAAATAGAATCATTAAACCAAACAAGATGATAAAGGCACCCCTTGGAAATCAAATTTTGAGTTCTATGATATGAAATAAATCTTTCCTTCGACACGATGGAACTCCCTTACTACTCAATCACTGGTTTATTTGGGAACTAAAAACTGACCTTTTGGGTCCTACAATCAACAGATGCATAGAAAAAAAGAAGCCAACACATCCCCAAGATCACATCAAAATTAACGAGTTCCAACTCTATCAAATACATCAAGGTCTACCTCTGAAAAATTGATTCCACAAAACCCCTATATAGCTTTTTTAGACATAATAGAATAACCCACCAAGGTTGAGAAAGAAATAGGCTCATAAATACTTTAAGGAATAAAACCAAAATGAAATGTCATATAAGGGGTCACAAAGAAAGGATACCACCTAGATATAGTTGAAAATAAAAATCATGATACAAAATGTTCAACCTACCGATAACAACTTCAAGAGTTGCCTCATATTCCTGAGGGCTAGAAAGAGCATAAAGATGATTCCAACCAGCACTGGTACCAGAAGTAGCACCTTTTTGTGCTAGAGCTTATGAAGTAGATACCTGAGCCCTATTAGCTCAAGATGAAACATTAGTTAGAAAGTATCACTAAAAATGCCCTGGTTGACAAAAATTATAGCACCTATTCCTATCCTCATCACACCAACCACGATACACTTGCCCACTAGATTTAGAAGGAGTATAAGGTTGGTATGACTAAGCTCCACTAGCCTGAGACTAGAAACCTTGTGCCTTAAACTTACTTGTCGTAGAATATGAACCCGAGTTTCCTCAAGTCCTCTTATACCCTCTAATACCTATCATCTACACCACTATGCTAGAGGTCTCCACTCTTCTTTGAATATCTGAACTTTTTATTCTGCCTCTCTCCCATTTCTTCTTATTTGTTCTTTTAATCTTTAACTGCTATCTATAAATCAAATGTCTAGAGATGTCCATGTCCTTATTCAATATTTGAACCTTTCACACCAAAACCAAATCCCAAGACAGACCAAAAGTGAACTTTCTCATCCTATCTCTAATTCTAGACATAATCTCTAGATCATAATTAGATAAATGATGAATCTCCAAAGTATACTCCTTTAAAATCATTGTGAAAGCACTAAAAATTAACTCCTACCTTATCTACTATCAGCCTGCGACTTCTCCCACTACTCAAACCACTGATATGCCATATCTTTCAACTGATGTATGGAAAACTCTATACCCTCCATATTAGTAGCATACAACACCCTGAATATCTTCTCAAATTTCTTAAGACTCCCTTAAGGATCCTCCTCAACATAGGAACCTATGACGGTTTGCGGATTAAATCTTATAAACTGGGCAATTTTAGTGACCAAAGATGATAGAGAAATAGAAGCAACACTGTTACGCAAAAGAGACAAAGAAGCCACCAACTTTGTTTAAAGATGAATTAAGCAATGGAATTTGGTAGTAGGAATATCTCCTAGGGGCGGTGGGGCATGGACATCATCATTATAAGAAGCTCAAAAAGGGTAGTTAGGAATTAATGGAACTCCATAATGAGAAATATAGTCAAGAGAATGGAACCTATATCGGGTCTGAACTCCATAAACAAGGCGAGTTCCATCCATATTATCCTTAAGTTTGACTGAGAGGTTTTCATGAGCATTAGATATTCGGGGAGGCATGATCTGAAATATGAATAAATTGAATTATAGAAGATTTCAATGCCCTAGACACTATAGCCCATGAATAGAAGACAAGATAGAAAAACATTCCTAAATGCCTTATAACATCTGCCTTGTAAATATGGCATGATACAAACTTATAAAAGAGACTTTACTTGACACGGCTTTGTGAGCAACCAATGACAATTAACCTGCACTTTGATACCAAGCTTTTTATTACCCAAGCTAGGGCCTAGTAATGATAGGTATCTCAACTTTGTCAAAGATTGGAGACCACCCCCATTAACCTAGCTAAAAAGAGCATATTACAACTAGCAGCAAATGAATTCTACATATATAATATGATAGATATGAATTTTGAACATATACCAAAGAAAATAAATCATCTTAATAGGATATAAGTATCCATAATTTAAATCAACCCGCATCCTATCCATAAAAGTCTCTACGAAACAAAATTTCAACTAAAGTTAGAACATGCCCTAGACCATAGCCAAAACCCCACTAAAATCATCCATGAAATAAGGAAAGACAAAACCATAAAATAAGGGCCTTCCAAAGAATGGAATCTCACTGCTTCAAAGATGACTCACGAATAATACAAAAGTCACTTACCATTGTGTAAGGAAATAGAAGTATCTTTGGACCATGCATCACATGGTGATACAATTTTTAGGGAAAGTTAGAAGGGTGAACGCAAATATGTACCTCATAGAAGTGATAAACTAATTCCATGATCAGATCAATTCAAAATTATTCAAAACCAATGCACACAATCATATACATATATGCATATCATGTCAGGATGGGGAACAAGGTTTATTATAAGAGTAAAACATTAACCTAGACTATGTGGCTTAACCATTATAAAAAATCCACAGGCTATATGGTCCAGTCTCTCTTGCTAGTTGGACCCCTATACGTTTTAGTCTCATAATAAGGAGATATCATAAATTGTTAGGGAATCCACAACCCTATGCCATCCCTGATACATATTTCTATAATGTGTAATAATCACATGATTAATGATACAAATAATCATGCCAAAAATGTAAGCTCTAAGTAACAGTCCCTCGAGATCTCCACATTTATGGCTAGCTATATAACCCCTTTTAGCCCAAGTCAAATATTTACATATTCCCATTTATTTAACCAAAGACCACCCATTAAGGCACGTACCATTGGTATCATCATACCAATATACTTGTAAGCTAATTACATCATGCCACTTAAATTATCATCACCTGGAGGAATCCACATCTTTACAAACTCCAACCATTCACCTACATAAAGGAATCCACAGTTTTCGAGGAACAATATTAAGTATCGATTAACTTGGGGGAATCCACAACACCCAAGGTTCAATTTGAAACCATATATGTTTCATTAGCCTTTTATCTAGTGTGATAGTTCCAAAAGTTGTTACAATATGCATATACTCATGTTTCAAAGAAAATATCATAAAGTAGGTTGAGATTATTACTAGTTTCAATTTCAAATCATTTTATTATAGGTAATCCATGAACCCCATTCCTATTTACCATGAAAATACACCAAATGAGTTAAAAATTGGCTATTCAAAACATGAATGATTCACAAAACCATGGGAAAAGAAATCTGATTAATAACATTCAAAGTCCCTCTACCCAATTCCCAAAACCATAAATTAATCACATAAATAACAATTTTAAAGAAATTACTTTAGTAAAATAAGTTTAGGGAATGAGATACATGCCTGAAATTATTGAGAATTAAGGTGGGAAATTACCAATTAGAGATCCAGAAGCCAAATCCTTAGAAACTTCAGTTGCTCTTGACTTGGGGAATTTAAGGGAGTAGAGATTAGTTTATGAGACATAATGTGATAAGAATAACCCTCTTTAGGTGTTTTATGGTCATGGGTATTAATTGCGGAAGGATAAATGACACGAATGCACTTTCTTAAAAGTGTAGAAAAAATTGCCCAAGTTATGAGTCATGTGACATGTTGTGATATATGATTATGAATCATCACAATGACTCGTAGTCTAGGCAGAGACAACGGGAATTTACACTATTTTAATTATAAGTCATACCCCATGACTCGTACGTAGACATTATGACTTTTAATGACTAGTAGTAGTCTGGGATATAGCTTAGAGACCCATCAATAATTTGGTCAAGAGGCACACCCTATGACTCACAAAGTCTTGTAGTTTTCACTTTAGTCTCTTTCGTCACTTATATTTTATTTCCAATGACTTTCACACTATGACTCATAATGATTTATTACAACTTATTAGGTACTAATCATGATCAGGATTGAAAGTTAGGGAACCTACACTAGTTTGGCTAAGGATGACACTATACAACTCATATTAAGTCTTCACGACTTGTTAAAATAGTAGTACCCTAATAAGTGAGCGCAAAACTTATGAATTTTTAGGGATAAAAAGCTAGGTTATCATAAATTTATCCTTGTGGTTAATGTGTTTCATAATATTTTTCCTGACGATCTTTCGGGAATTCCTCCCTATAGGGAAATACATTTTAGGATAGATCTTTGTCAAATGCCCATCTTATTTATATTTCTCCTTACGAGCTGACTTTGGCTAAACTAAAGGAGTTAAAGGACCAATTAATGGTTCTTTTTGATAAGTATTTCATTAATCCTAGTATTTCTCTATGGAATGCTCCTGTTCTTTATTAATTGAAAATAAATATGCGTTTCATTGTATGTGTGTATACTATTATTAGTTTAATAAGATTATAGTAAAAATAAATGTTCTCTACCTAGTATTGATGTCCTATTCCATTAGCTTTATGGTGCTATCTGCTTCTCTAAGATATATATTCATCAGTTGATAATTAGGGAGGTTGATGTTCCAAAGATTTCTTTCCAAAACTGGTACGACCATTATAAGTTTTTGGTTATGTTATTTGGATTTACTAATACTATGGCTACTTTCATAGATCTTATAAATTTGGTGTTCAGGTAGTTTCTATATGTTTTTGTAATAGTCTTCATTAATGACATCTTGGTGTGACCTAAAATTGAGGAGGATTATGACAGTCACCTCCGATTTCTATTACAAACACTTAAAGACTAAGAATTATATTCAAAAATTTTTAAGTGTGAATTGTTGTTAAGTGATATGACTTTTCTTTGGCATATTTTTTAGTAAGGGGATCAAGGTGGATCCGCAGAAAGTTAAGAGTAGTAAAAAAGTGTCCAAATCCCACAGCTATAATAGACATTAGGAGATTTATAGCTTTTAAAAGCTATTATAGGTGGTTTGTTGATAGTTTTTCATCTATTGCTTCCCCACTGACGAAGTTAACTTAGAAAAAGGTTATATTTTAGTTGTTTGATGCTCATGAGATTAGTTTGGAGATGTTGAAGGTTGAGTCGACTTTTGTGCCAATTTTGACCATGCCTGTAAGACCCCAAGATCCCATCCCAAAATGTCACATGGTTCTTAAGGCGACACGCGACCTCAAGCTAACCCTATCAGCCTGTCATCACCTCTATAACTCACTATGATAATAATAAAGCTGTAATAAAGTAGAATAATCATGTCATGAACATACTGTAGTACAAAGAAATACTATCCTACACAATCAAAATACTGAAGTTCTGTACATACTGCTACTCTAGTTTGACTAATACTCTACTACATAAGACTGCGGAGCTGTACTAACCTGTACTGAACTAGAAATAAACAACCATCTACTATCGAGAAAAAATTGGGGATATAGGTCCATGAACCATGAGGACTCACCAACTATACAAAAGTAGATGGACGTACTCGAAGATAACTATCGCTGATGAGACTGAGCACCTGATCCTAAATCACGATAAAATATAGAACAAAGAAGAGTATAGGAATCAGTACTTGGGAATGTACTGAGTATGTGGGGGTGTAGGCAATATTTAAATAACATCATAATTGTATAAGAAAATAATACATGCTGATAATAATGACTCTCTTCGCTTGAGTTACCTGAAACATATTTTCCATAAATCATCAATAATAACACATGCTTCATAAGTCTCACAAAT
The DNA here is from genome assembly GCF_002878395.1 of Capsicum annuum. Classification (NCBI taxonomy): domain Eukaryota; kingdom Viridiplantae; phylum Streptophyta; class Magnoliopsida; order Solanales; family Solanaceae; genus Capsicum; species Capsicum annuum. Next base: position 7,313 of record NW_025815066.1, on the reverse strand, counting down.
CGTTATAATCAACTCAAACTCTTTCACTCATTACTTAAAGTGACTCGATAACTCATGAAACATGAACTTTTAGGGACATAGGAGTTGCTTATAGCCGACATAAACCAAGTGAGCTGACATGGAGTCCAATGTCTTGCCCATATTTAGTAGAGCTTTTCTACCCTTGCCGTCGAAGTAGAACCTTAACTTTAGTGATAACTGACTTGGCCTTTGGCCTTTAAACTTAATCCTTCGGTGGCACGTAGTTTTTGGGAAGTAGGATACGTTGAACCAATACTTCTCGCTCGGTACTAAATACTACTCCCAGACTTAAGATCAGAACGTGTTAGGAAATCCACCTTAATCAACTCAAGGGTCTATCATGAATACCAAAATATAAATATATATCTCACTTGTTAATCATAATCAACTTGTGGATCCCCAAATCGACTAAATCTCAAAATAATCCTTCTCATCATCAAGTACACTTGCTTATCAAATCATATCAAGTATCAAATCTTCAATTAAACATCATAGAAATCATTCTTGACTCTCAAGCTCAATATCAATATATATACAATAGACAAACTTCTGATGGAAAACCATAAATTATGACACTTATCATAATTCACTTAGAAATTATCATTTCATAATAACAGTAGACAACTCATGACATAAATTCTTAATTTAAGAAATAAGACAATGAAGTAGTCATATGTGTCAATGTTGTATAGCTCAAATCTCATAAATCCTTGATAAAGTAATTTGGGTGTAAACCCACTTTACAAAATTCATGAAATTCAATAGAAATTAAATCTTTGGGCACAAGAACGAATGAAGTGATCTTGTTCAAAACCCCACCTACCTTAATCTTTGAAATTGGATGAACTTTAGAGCTTGCGACTTTATCCACACTTGAAATAAATAATTCTTGAAGCACAGACTATGAGGAACTTGGTTCTTAAAGAAATTTTGTAGATTTACGGATGATTCTTGGAAGATTTATGTTTTTGATATAACCCTAGATATATTATCTCAAGAGAATTAGAAGAGAAAATGATTGAATTAAGGTTTGGATGGGATTCTCATATTTCTTAGAGGCCTCCAAAATATGCGAAATGACAAAAATACCCTTGAAAAAATGTCTCTAAATTCATGGTAAAAAATAGCCGACGACATAAGTGACTGGCCGTCAGACCCGTGATAGGCCGTCATGAAATATCATCACAAAAGTGTCGAATCTTATGATTTTCTGCCTATGGCTGACGACTTCATTAGAAATATTACGACTTCATCTGAAATCTCGTTAGAAACGTGAAAGGCCATCAGAAACGTCATCACCCTTTTCCATATTAACATGCTGGAGTAAAATGGGTATAACTCTTTGCTCCGGTATCAGATTTTGGCAAAACTGTTATCATTGGAAAGCTAATTCAATTGTATATCTGTTGATAGGTCATGTGCTCAAAAATTCCAGGTATAAGGAGATACATTCTTATTTAAAATTGACTATCCCAATATCCTTCCCAAGAATTCAATTGGTAAGGAATTTTTTGATTCACTCAATTGTTAGGACATCTTTAAGGCCTTAATACACATCATCCTTGATTAGAAAACAACCCAAAACATTATAATTTATTTCTTATGAGCTTGATTCGTGGTTGAATTATTAGTTAGAGTCTCAGGGTATTACAATATCTTCTCCTTGGAAACATTCGTCCTCAAATATGGCTAGATAGGCAAGAACAAGAGAAAATTAGGACGTATAGCTGGAACGGCTCACTAAAAGGGCTTACTTCATTCTAAACTTTCAAGCACTTCACAAAATGCATAAATCATAGAGAGAATAACCATATAGCTGAATACATTGGATTAGAAGAAAACTGGATTAGGGAAGAATAGTACTTTTGGTTTAATTTGAACTCGCGGAGAAGAGATTAGGGTATCTGCTTCTTCTTCCAAAGTAGCACCCTCGAATGATTGATTTTGCCATAGATCTTTGACCAAGGGAACTTCCTTATTTCTTAGTCTACAAACTTGATAATCTAGAATTTCAACCAGAACTTCATCATACGAAAGGCTGTCCTGAATATCAAAACTTTCTGATGGAAAAACAACACCAGAATCTCCAATGTGCTTCTTAAGCATAGAAATGTGAAAGATAGGATGGACAACTGACAACTCGGCGGGCAATTCAATCTCGTAACCTACTTTCCCAACACGATTCAAAACTCTATAAGGACTAACGTATCGGGGACTAAGCTTCTCTTTCTTAAAAAATCTTTTCACCCCATTCATGGGTTAACTCTTTATGTATACTAGATCATTAACCTCAAACTTAACAGCTCTTCTTCTCACATCTGCATATGACTTCGGATGACTTTGGGCTATATTCAACCTTCCATAATCAGATTAAATTTCTCCATAGCCTCAAACACAGCTTCAGGTCCACTCATAGCGGCTTCACCCACTTTAAACTAACCTATGGGTGATCTACAGCTCCTTCCGTATAAATCCTCAAATAGATCCATTCTAATGCCAGCATGAAAACTGTTTTTTTAAGCAAATTCAATCAATGGCAAATGTTTATCCTAACTTTCTTTGAAATCAAGAATACATGCCCTCAACATATCCTCCAAGGTCTGGATGGTCCTCTCAGCCTAACCATCGTTCTACGGATGAAAAGTGGAGCTAAGATAAACTTGGGTACCAACACCTTTCTGAAAAGCCCTCCAAAAATTTGAGGTAAACCGAGTACCCCTGTTGGAGATAATAGACAAATCAACTCCATGCAACCTGACTAACTCTCGAATGTAAAGCTTAGCATAGTCCTCAACGGTGAAAGATGTATACATTGGAAAGAAATGTGTGAACTTAGTTAACCTATCTACAATGACCCAAATCGAATCATGATGACATACAGAAGGAGGTAAACCAGTCACAAAATCCATATTTACTTCCTCCCACTTCCAAGTAGGAATACTGGATTCCTGCATTATTCCATCGGTTCTTTGATGTTCTATCTTATCCTGTTGGCAAGTTGTACACTTCTCTACGAATTTAGATATATCTTTTTTCATACCATTCCACCAACAGATTTCTTGCAAATCACAGTACATCTTGGAAACACCGAGATGAATAGAATATCGCGCGCCAAGTGCTTCAGCCATAATTCTCTGCCTTAAATATTCAACAACAGGTACACATAATTTATTCTGAAATCTCAATACACCATCTCCCCCTTGGGTGAAAACCTCCACCTTTTTGTCTTTAACTAACTTCTTCAGTCTGACAAAACTAGGATCCATATCTTACTTCTCCTTTACTTCTAAAACTAGAGAAGACTCAGAACTACTCTGGACCCAAACATTACCCTCAGCTGAATCAACCAATCTAAATCCCAACCAAGATAGACAATACACCTCATGAACTAACTCCTTCCTATCTTCCCCAACCTATGCTACACTATCCATGGATGACTTGCTAAGGGCATCTGCCATTATATTGGCCTTGCCCAGGTGATACAAAACATTTATATCATAGTCCTTTAACAATTCTAACCATCGCCTCTAATGAAGATTTAACTCTCTCTGAGTAAACACACACTGCAAACTCTTATGATCCATAAAGACATCAACATGAACACCATACAAATAGTGTCTCCATATTTTCAAGGCAAAAACCACTGTAGCAAATTTGAGGTCATGGGTTGGGTAGTTCTTCTCATGTGGTTTCAATTGTCTAGAGGCATAGGCTATAACCTTACCTTTCTGCATCAACACACAGCCCAACCCTACTCTAGAAGCATCATAATACACCACAAAATCATCTACAGCATTTGGAATAGTCAACATAGGGACAGAAGTGACTCGAGTCTTCAAATCCTAAAAACTCTTCCTCCAAGAGTCAGACCACAAGAATTTAATATTCTTTTGGGTCAACCGAGTCAAAGGAGATACAATGGAAGAGAAATCCTCAAAAAAGCGACGGTAGTAGCCAGCTAGACGCAGGAAACTTCTAATATTAGATGGGGAAATAGGACTTGCCCAATTTTTAATAGCTTTTATATTTTTAGGGTCAACTCGAATACCTTCAGAAGAAACAATATGACCCAGAAAAGCAACTAAACTTAGCAAAAGTTTGCAATTACAAAATTTGGAAAATAGTTGATAATCTCTAAGGATTTTCAAGACTATTCGGAGATGATCTGCATGGTCGTTCTTACTTTGGGAGTATACAAAAATATCATCAATGAACACAATAATAAACATATCCAGGTACTATCTGAACACTCGATTCATGAGGTCCATAAAGCCTGCTGGGGCATTTGTTAGCTCGAAGGACATGACCAAGAGCTAAGAATGACCTTATTGGGTGAGAAAAACTATCTTTGGAATATCACACTCTCTAACTTTAAACTGGTGATAACTGGATCTCAAGTCTATCTTTGAGAAATAGTTAGCACCTTGCAGCTGATTAGACAACTCATTAATTCTAGGAAGAGGGTACTTGTTCCTGACTGTGATCTTGTTAAGCTAACGATAATCAATGCACATCCGTAATGAACAATCTTTCTTTCGCACAAATAGAATGGGTGCACCCCAAGGAGATACACTAGGCCTTATGAAACCCTTATCTAGAAGATCTTTGAGTTGATCTTTCAACTTCTTAAGTTCTGCAGGGTCTATATGATATGGAGGAATAGAAATAGGCTACATATCAGGGAGAAGATCAATCCAAAATTCTATCTCTCTATTGGGAGGTACCCCTAGGAGATCTTTTGGAAAAATATCACAAAACTCATTAACAATGTTGATCGACTAAATGGTTGGAGTCTTAAACTTAGTATCTTGAACTCAAAATAAATAATAGATGCAACCCTTGGATATCAATTTACTATCTTTAAGTTAGGATATAAAATGACTCCTAGGAGATACAGAATTTCTGAAAAACTAAAAGGTTGGCTCATTGGGAAACTAAAAATTGACTACACAGCTATGACAATCTATAGACGCATAATAAGAGTGAAACCAATCCATACATAGAATAATATCAAAATCTACCATGTCTAGCTCAATCAAATTTACAAACATAACTCTATAAAGGTCAGTGATAAGACACTTCTTATAGACTTACTTAGCAACAACAGGTTCACCTACTGGAGTAGAAATTAGAAAAGGCTCCAAAATCTTTTCAGCATTGATCTCAAAATTCATAGCCGCTAATGGAGTCATATAAGAAAGACTTGACCCAGGGTCTATCAACACATACACATCAAAATAAAGTACATGGAGCATACCAATAATAATATCTAGTGAATGCTCCTACTCCTAGTGGGGTGGTATAGCATAAAAGCAATTCTGGTGCTGACCATCGACAATACTAGATTAGGCACCCTGAGGAGGAGTAGGATGAACCCAACGGGCTGTAGCACAAATAGCCTCACTCTAGGGATGAACATCATGGCTCCCCTTTCTAGCATATGGGCAATCCATAAATTTGTGGCCCAACTTACAACAACCAAAACAACCTCTCTGCTCATCCATACACTCTTTAGGATAATCCTACCATACTTTGTACATGGGGGATAGTTAGGTCTATTACTCAGAATGTCCTGAGACCTAGACACAGTAGGTCTATTACCCTACTCCTTCCAAACTCTAGATGTGTGAGTACTAGCTGATGATGGTGCAGGCACAAAAGAAAGGCTCTAAAATGAGGGAGGATCCCTCTAAAAAATATACTTTGACTATACCCCAACAGCTATGATCTAACTCTCTTATTCCCTCTCACTTCTTCTCTAACTTTCACCTTATCCACTTTAATCTGCTGAGCATGTATCATTAATCTAGAAAGATCCTTGTCCCTATTGAGCATAGAAGACCTACACTTTTTCACAATATAACTTAATACGCTAGTTAAAAACTTACTTATACTGGTCCTGGAATCAGCCATCATACCGAGAGTAAACTTAGACAACTTGTTAAATTTAAGACAATATTCCTTAATTGTCATGAAGCCTTGTTTCTGTCAGCTCCAGGAGAAAGAATCGGTCTAAGAACGCATCCTAAAACAACTGCCAAGTCATGGGATTAGCATCCTCCCCTCTACTATTCCTCTACAACCCTACACAATCATAAGAAACATCTTTCAAATGATATAAAGCTAGCTCCACACTTTCTTTCTCTATTATATGCATAATTTGGGTGATCTTTTTGACCTCATCAAGATACATCTGTGGGTCCTCACCTACCCTTGACCCATAAAACACTGGTAGATTCTTTCGTATAAAATCCTAAACTCAAGCTTCTGTAGAATTACCTTGTTGCGGAGGTGGAGCAGTAGCCTGAACATTGGCCGGAGCATTAGTGGTAACTGCCTCTACAATCACCTTAAAAACTGGCCAAAATTTGGCATGAGTTACCGTCTTATTTAAAGGATCAACGGGTTGATATCGTTCATTATTTTTGTGAGCTCTACGAGGAGGTGTTTTCTTTCAAAAGTGAGCATGAATTAATAGTAGAGAGAAAAAGTCATAGGTACGAAAGACTTCTGAAATAAAGAAATGACTTTTCCTAAAAGGACCCATAGCCCCTTGCTCATAGATGTGGCATGCTATACACCGATGATCAATACCCTACGTAATATAGCTTGTCAGACTCCCTAAGAGTCCTTTAAACCTTAGAATTTTATACCAATCTTGTAACGCCCCAAGATCCCATCCCAAGATGTCACACGGTGCTTAAGGCAACATGCGACCTCAAGCTAACCCTTTGACCTTGTCATCACCTCTATAACTCACTATGATAATAATCAAGCTATAATAAAGAAGAATAATCATGTCATGAACATACTGGAAATACAAAGAAATACTATCCTGTACAATCAATATACTGAAGTTCTTTTCATACTGGTACTCTAGTCTGACAAATCCTCTACAACATAAGATTGATGAGCCATTGGGATAGATCCCTAACTGACCTGTACTTAACTGGAAATAAACAACCATCTACTATAAAGACAAAAATTAGGGACATAGGTCCTCAAACTATTAGGACTCACTAACTGTATGAATGTAGATAGAGGTACTCGAAGATCACTGTCTCTATTGAGACTGAGCACCTGAACCTACATCACAAGAAAATATAAAACACAGAAGAGTATGGGAATCAGTACTTGGGAATGTAATAAGTATGTGGGGGTGCAGGCAACACTTAAATAATATCATAAATTTATAAGAAAATCATGCTTGCAGATAATAATGATTCTCTTCGCTTGAGTTACCTAAAACATATTTTCCATAAATCATCAATAATAACACATGCTTCATAAAT
>NW_025815065.1:0-1296 GCF_002878395.1 Capsicum annuum | reverse complement strand
CTTTGAGCCATTTTCATTCAGTTCAGTACAAATCAATGGGGTTTCCAGAAATAACCCTCAAATATCAACAGAGTAATCATCATCCAAGAATAAAAGAATTTTAGAAAGATAACAAAATACGACTTATTAGTTAACTCCCAACATCTATACTAGTCTGACAAGCCTCTAAGAAAATTAATAAAACCAGCGAGCCATTGAGATATGCCCCAACTGACTCATACTCAGTCATCAAATGTAAATAATTCCGTGAAACCAACATCAGACATCACATCCTCAGAACATGAGGACTCACCACAACAGAGGATGTAGAACAGCGTGCTTAAAAAATCACTGTCGAACCTAGAATTGAGCACCTAAACTTATATTCTGAGAAAATGCAGCCCACATCCGAAAATGTGGGTCAATACCATGGAAAGGAACCGAGTATATGGGTGTGTGTGAAGTTGTATAAATATCATCATCATCATAAATATTTATAAGAAATATACAGGATGTATGAAAGACTCACATTGCCCGAAGAAAATCATCATAATCATAAGAGGATGAAATAAGTACAATAACACATGTGAGTCATCATATAATTTGTCAATCACTTTCAGTTCATCAAGAATATCAATTCTCATAATGTAAATATCATTTAAATCTTTTGAAAGAATAACTTTCACAATTCCACTTTCAAATCACTTTACCATTCACCATAGACACAAGAAAACACATACACACACTGGGAGATCCTATAACCGACATAAACCATATGAGCTACATGGAGTCCAACGTACAACCCACATTGGGGAGAGCCGTCCTATCCTTGCCATCGGAGTAGGACTATTGATATCAAATCCACACAAACTAGTGATCACTATAAAAATCAGCCTCAGGCTCACTCCTACGGAGGCACGTAGTTCTAGGGAAGTAAGGTCGCTTTATACCTCCCGGTCGGTGCTAAAGATTTCTCCCATACTTAGCTCAGATCCTTTCAAAGACAATCTATAACAAAACAATTTCAGTAATATATAAATATACATCGGGAGCCATCATGCTTCCCATCTATCGAAATCAACCACGTTGTGGATTTCTTTCATATTCGAGTTCAAAATAACTCCATTAAGACCAAAAGGTCAAATCATTCAAAATATCTCAAATATTCAACATCAACGTGCTTATAACACACGCTTTCTCAAAAAACACAATTTCCAATGGAGATTCATGACCCAAATATCAAAATCATGATAAATATCGTTCAAGATTCATGCTTTATATCTCCACACATGTAAATTCATCATTCAAAATCATAAA
>NW_025815064.1:0-2129 GCF_002878395.1 Capsicum annuum | reverse complement strand
TTTATAATCAATTACTCAAATAATTTCTTTTCAATTAATAGTATTCCAAAACCATTCAATTTCTCGTGAGATGTTGTTGATCTTAAATTAAAATTATAATCAAATTAATTTTACAAAAAATTTTAGTGAGGCAATTATTATAGGAACTCTATAAGTAATATATGCTTTTAGAAAATAATTAAAAAAAATTAACATATTGAAATATTTCATATCTTTCTACTGACTTTATCCCACTTTAACTATTGTTTTAGTTCCTTTTTTGTCCATTAAGAAAAACAATAAATGCAAGGTATAGTTTATTAAGTTACTCCTATTTGTTCAATGTTTCTTGTAGAATCTAGACACGTATTACCAAGACATTTCTTTACAATATGTCGTTTAGAATCTAGAGGTATTAACAAAAAATTTCTTTAGTATTAAGGATAAAGTTGAAAAAATTGTTAACTTTATTCTTGAATCCTAATTAATTAATTTTAAGCTAAAGCAACATTAAAATGAAAAAGAGAGAATATTTAAATGTACTCAATATTTTCTTATGAAAATACTCTACAAGACTATAACCTTAATTGTTAAAAAAAAGGGGGACTAAAGTCTTGGGTTCATTTGCTTTAAGTTGAAACCAACACTGTGTTGATTATTGGTTGGATTTACAAGTTCAAATAATATCCAGTCATCTTGATCTTAACAAATAAGATACCATACAATGATCCAGACTGAGTCACATAAATATTTATTTATCCATTAATGAGTAACTATTTACTCAAAAACATTCATATTTAATAATTTTGATAATATTTTATGAAGTCTTATCGAATTATTTGACTCACACGTGCAATGCATGTGCTACTAAACTACTAATTGCTGACTTTGATATTAAATATCAAAGTACAGAAAAACTAGGAAACCACAAAAATAAAAATAGTACATGATACAATTAAAATTTAAACAAAATAAATATACAAAACATAAAACATAGGTGAACAGATTGAAACCTTGAAATGTTAGTGACTTAATGATCATTTTACTCGGACTCTCCAAATATACCACCGAGTGAATGTCGGGTCTCTAAAAGTAGTGGCTTTTCAAGGATAAACTATTTGGGAGTCTTACTACAGTCTCCACTATCTATTTACAGTTTAATTTACATAGGATGGAATCTATGTGTATCAAAAATGATTTAGGTTAAATTAGAATATATATGTATAACCTATCACAAATGTATATTTTTGATGTATTCCCTACTTGTTCTTATTATCAGTCATGCATGTTATGTTGGAGAAATGTTGTACTGCTTATGTTAATTTTCACAGTAATTGAATGTTGATTCATGAGTACACAATCCATATATTTTTATCTCTAGATAAAAACTTCATCCAAAGATGAGTTTCACCAATCCTGAACAAAATGATGAGATAAATCTAGGTGTTCGATATATGGGCTTAAACTCTGAACAGAATGATGGATGGTAAGTGTATGCTAGAAAGCCCAAAACTAAGGTTGGAAAGAGAGCTAGGAAGGAATGGTATCCTCTGAATCCCAGTACAAAAGCTTGAGGAAAGCAGATGACTAAAACTTGGGGTCATCCAGGTGTTTTTGATATATCAGGAGTGCACACAAATGTTAGATTGGGATGGGGTTCTAGTTATAACTGGTATGAACCTAATGATCCTAGAAAACATGCAATGCCGTAGCTGTATGATGGAGGTTTCCCATCACCTGCTGCAATTTCTCCTGCTCGAAAGAATGTTGGGGATTGGTCTACTAGAGTTGCCTCAACTCATCCCAAGAATACTTCCCCGGTAGCTAATGATGATAAGGCCAGTAAACATGATGCTGAGGATAATGAATTGAAAGAACATGATGCTGATGATGATAAGTTTAGGGTTCTAATTTTTTTCTCCAAATACACATAAAATGAAGGCAAAATTTATAACTTATAAAAGAAAAAAAGTGTTTACTTATCGAAACTGATAACTTTTGTCTTCATTTTGTGGGTGTTTGATGATAAAAAAAATAAGAACCCCAGCCTATCAACAGTATCATGTTCATCCAATTCATTATCCTCAACATCATGTTCACCGGCCTTATCTACATCAGTATCCGAGGAAGTATTCTTGTGATGAGCTGAG